>NC_133754.1:180729787-180794787 GCF_036562045.2 Rhinolophus sinicus
TATTAGTATAAAGAGGGTCAGCTGCAGAGACCGGTCCCTAGCAGAGGCTCTCATGGTAATGATGCTGCTATTTATAGATCCCCATTTCATTAGTTGCAGAGTTTCAAGGAAGAGATTTTCTCTAGGGGAAATGGATACTTGAAGTTCATTTTCTTCCTCACATTAAGGCAGAAACGTGAACAACCTTCAGCATAGGACATACGATTACAATATTTTTGCAGGGGCAGTTTATTTCCTAAATATGTTTGCAACAGTAAATGTTGTAAATTTAAAACATAATGTAGGAATTCAGATATGCTAGTTGCCATTCTGGCTGAGCGCGACTACGCACATTGTTTTATTACCCTTGTCATTTTTTCTTGTAAAAATTATTAAATTTTTAGAAACTATGCAAAGCTGAGTATACCTATAACTGTATTCCTTTTCTTTAGAATGCTCGAAACCCATGAAGGAGTTAATTGATTGCAAGAAGTGCAGTTTCCAAAAAAAAAAAATACAGTCCACCCACAATGTAGATCTATCTGTATCTATTTGTAAAATAGGTAATTGTGCTTTCCTTCTCAAATTCTTGACGTTTGAATTTTTTTTTTTCCCTTTAAGAGAATATTTACTTAGTTAGTATTCACTTAATTAGAACTGACTGTTTAATGTTTTCTGGGAGGGTATTTATGGTATTTTCTTTGCTATATTTGCATTCCAGAAATTAAGTCCCCCTGCCATTATTCGGCGAGCCTTTCATACATTAGAATGATGAATTGAAAGCAGAAATGGGAAAAAGACTGCAATGCAATGAAAATTTAATCAGCGTCTTCTGCTGCTTTAATAAGGCAAATAATTCTTATTGGCCGCTGTGTTAAGGTTTCTAATATTTAATTCATAACAAACCTTGCATTATTCTGCAGTAGCATCGACAGCTCCACTTTGCTGCCTGCCAACAGGCAACCATAAAAACTTAAAAGCAGATGTAAATGTCTAAAACAAGGAGAATGATTAGATCTAAAGCAGTCAAAAAAATCAACAATATTGTGAAAGAGTTTGATGGATCTCTGTATTTAGTGATGCAAAAATGATATTAATTAAACTTACTTGAGCAGATTTTTTTTTTGACTTGGAGGTAACCTTTTTATGCCTGACCAAAGACTCCCAAAGAAAGCGAATGTCAATACAGTGTTGATAATAAGCTTCTTTAAACTGGATATACAAACTTTCCCGTTAATACTAGAAGTATCTGGTTTATATTCCTGTGTATATGAATTCTCTCAGCAAATGCAATGCTAAAATTGAACTAATGGAATAAAATGTTTTATCTTCAATTAACCCAGTTTGAAAAAAGCAGTAGCTTTCACATTTTCTCCAATTTTTGTTTAAAATGCCTTTAAAAAATTTGTCACATGATTAAAGGGACTATATGTTTTTATTGCCTAACCTGAATTTAATGATTCTGTAAATAATAGCATTCATCTTTCTAGATTACCATCTAGATTATCCAAGTCTTCTGTGTTTAGGTTATGTTGGGCACTAAATTGGAATGTGAAGAAATGAACAAAAAGATATTGTTACCGATTACATGTAAACGGCCTGAATCATTCAAAAGGATGTGGAGAAGAGTATTTCTATAGTGTGAAGCCAGAGAAAATGGCAACCTGCCAAAGCTAGGTGCAAGCTCTTGTTACATGGAAGGGTTGGGCCTGTTCTCATTTCTTCTTGAAATGGCTTAATTGGTGTCAGCACCCCAGGGATAAAGGCCTCTAACACTGAAATCCACACGATTCACCCTGTCTCTGCTCAGTGTAGGGAAACTGGTAACAACTGGTGGTGAATGAGGAGTGAACGGTGCTGTAACAATACTCGATGATGTTTGGGATGACAGAAATTAATACGCACTTGCTTGAAGAAAGCAATGATTAATGGCAGTGAGCACAGGAATGCTGTCCCTTCTTTTACTCCACTTTGATGGGGATTGAAAAGCAAAAGGCTGTTTTCATTCTCTGTAGAAAGCAGAGGTCACACAGAGTACATTATAGCAATTTTTCCTCTCTGGTTTTTTTATTTAATAAATATTATGATAAGCATAGATTAGATAGATTTTTTTTAATCAAAACTTAAAAGGATATTTTATGTCACTTAAACGTTGTTTATGCATAAAGAAATAACACATTCTTTTCACTTGTTAGATCATTTCCCTTCATGTCAGAATAATTAGTGTAATTAGGAATTAAAAAAGCCCACAAACATGCAGTTGTATTAATGCTGTTTACCGTTATGTAACTGGAATCAAAAGGGCTTAGTTTTCTAAAGACTTCTAGGACAGGATGGGGACAGGAATGTTGCAAGGGCTTGCAGGGGCTTTCACCTTTTTTCCGCCCCTTCCCCGGTTTTTCTCAGTGAATGTTTGACGTAAATATATTTTGCAAGGTACTTGCACTTGTCAGCAGCTTTCTTAGCCATTTGATAAAGATTCTTTATTCTACAAGAAAGCCTGAAATAACAGAACTGTACTTTGGATAATGAATTCTTCATCTGTGGAGAACTTTAAAACAAAGTACAGTGTTGGCATTTTTTTCTTTTGAGTGAGAAGGCTGATATATCTTTTGGATCCGACAGGAAGACATAAATTAATAGAGTTCTGGAGTTCAGTTTCTCATTAATAATCCATTTTGTCATGGTTCTTGGCATTGTCAGCCTAGTAGCTGGTTCATATTTTGCTAAAGGATAAAAGCAGATTATGTTTAAGGCACAAAGCAAGAATAAAGAGTTTATCGCCTTTTGGGGGAACTACATGCTATAAGAAAAATACTGTTTTGCAAAGTTTCAAGTTTTAGTTAGAAATACACTGTACATTTTTCATAGGTAAAGCTTTTATTTTAAGATCTGAAATGGTCTTGGAACCTTAAGATATTAGAGTTTTAATCATTGTTTAGATAGAGTTGCCTTTGCTGATTATTTGTAAAGGTTTGTTTTTCAGGGACAGTTATGGTAGACATAAGCCTGTTTTTATATATATATTTTTAGAATGCTATATGTTAGAATATGCAGTTCAAAAAGAAATTCAGAAAAGTTACTATTCCTCTCTTGCACTGGTAGTTCTAGATAGTGTATTACCTCTGCCTACTTTCCAGGCATGGGATCCTTGACAACTACTGTGAAGGCTGTGGAATTTTTAACCATTTAAAAAATCCAATCAATAAAATAAAAGTCATGTCTAATTTGATAATCCTGTACTTAAGCTTTTTAATGGAAGCTCCAGAAATGATTATTCATAGATATTGAACCCAGTCACAGGTTCTCACAGGTAACATTTAAAGTTGTTTGTATTTTAAAGAAATTAGTTCTTGTAAAAATTGAAATACCACACCCTCCTTGATATTTGATAATATGGTCACTGGTGAACTGAGATCCCCCATTATTTAAGGGCAGGAAACAAGCTGAAGGGAAATGGATGTAAAATAATACCAGGTTTTTTCATGCATTTAAGAATTTTTATTTTTAGTGTGTTATTTGTATTGCAAGTCTTTTACCGGCACATTCTTAGACATAACAAACTGAAAAGTAATGTTTCGTCTTTAAAACTTGGGACTTGTGTTACCATTTCCAGGTGTCCCTACCTTTTTGTTCATTTTAAAGCTTCTAAGTAATGCATGTGGGATATGCAAAGTCATAAATCTAGAGTTGATTATTGAGGTAGCAAGCTATGAGAAAAAGAGAAGGGTCTATCTGGGTTATAAGGTGAAAGTATTAAATTATGACCTAATGGGGAGAATTATGAGAGATTTACTTTACTTAGAAGGGCTTATTATAATTTAAAAATCTTGATGTTTTCTGGGTCATTAAAGTTCATTGGATAAAATTGGGCAAAGTTAATAGTGGTATGCTAGAAAGATGCATTTAGGAATGGATGGACAATAGTTTTAGTTTCCATGCTCCAGGATATTGTAAGCTGCTAGAGGGCAGGGTCTAGCTATCATTTGTGTGTGTGTGTGTGTGTGTGTGTGTGTGTGTGTGTGTGTGTGTTTAGCACACAGACCATGTGTTAAAAATAACTTATTTTTAAATAAATAAGTAAATGCCTTCTCTACAAGTTATCTGATACCGTGTTTTGCCGAAAATAAGACCTAGCCGGACAATCAGCTCTAATGCGTCTTTTGGAGCAAAAATTAATGTAAGACCCCGTATAATATTATATTAGACCGGGTCTTATATTAACTTTTGCTCCAAAAGATGCACTAGAGCTGATTGGCCAGCTAGGTCTTATTTTTGGGGAAACACAGTATGTCTGCTGAGTATATTAAATCTGATATTACATTCTTCTAATCCTTTATATAGAAATTTATCTTAACTGTGATAACTATGTACAATATAAGAAAATTGCCATAACTATAATACTTACCTGGATCTTAAGTAATTTATATGCAAATTATATGTAAAAATAATTGATATGTATTCTCCCATTACTGTCATTAATGGTAATATTTATGCTGAGAAAAATCAATGGTGAAACTACTGTTAACATGCTTGGGGTTGAATATCATTCACCTTTGAAGTTTTTACTTTAAAACTAGGTGTGATAATAAGCAATCTATTTCATAGCTAGGCAATACTTGTGTGTCTCCAAATAGTAGTTTTGAATTATGATGATTTAAGACTTGTTTCTCTACACAATTGGGAAGGACATTTGTTTTAGTACATTATAGTGAAATTTTAAAGAGTAGATTTTGACAAGAGACATTTTGCTGACACAGAATATTTTGTTCATTTTGACTCTCAAATAAGTTCTTCTGTCATAATGATTGATTTATATTCTTTTAGACTGTACAGTTTTATAACTGAATTTTCTGTCTATAAGGTACAAAAATCCCTGTTTAAGTTAATGATAAATTAAATAATTATCTTCAAAGGTGACAGATTGGTCCCATGTATTTGAGTAGTCCAAAGATTAACCTAAGATTAGTTCAAATGTACTATGATTATGAGTTATTGAATGAATGCTAGTTTTAAATTTAACGTGGGCTGGCCTGGTGGCTCAGGTGGTTGGAGTGTAGTGCGCCTAACACAGAGGTCGCCAGTTCGATTCCTACACGGGCCAGTGAGCTGCGCCCTCTACAGCTAAGATTGTGAATAACTGCTCTCCCTGGAACTGGGCTGCCATGAGCAGCCAGATGTGGACATGAGCTGCCATGGGCTATTGTGTGCTGCCAGGAGCGATCAGTGGCTTGCGTGAGTGGCCGGCAGCCAGCGTGAGCAGCGCAGGCTTCTGAGTGCTGCCGTGGGCTGGGGAGCGCAAGGCTCATAGTACCAGCATGGGCCAGGGAGCTGTGTCACACAACTAGACTGAGAAACAACGGCTTAAACCGGAGCGGGGGAGGGGGGAGGTGGAAGAAGGGGGGAAAAATTTAGCATGATCGGGAACACAGAATATAGTAAGGTATCATTTACTTAATTGCTCTTTTTTTTTGGTCGTTTTGGATTTAGTTTTAATTACATAACTTACCTGCACTACAGTCACTATTGAACTATTTACTTTCTATTTTGAACCAGCCACTGATCTGTTGTTGCTCATCAGGTGGGAAAACCTGGGGAATCATATTTTGTATTCACTTGCTTTGTTGACTATAACCCTTAGAGCAATTTTAAACAGAAAAAAAACAAAAACAAAAAACACCAACTTCTAAATATTTGTCATGCAAATCCATTGGAAGTAATTTTGTTGCAGATTTTCTCAATGGCAGTACCAAAAGACCATTTCAAGTGACTAGTGAAATTGGTGAATGCTAAGTGGTGAGTTAGTGATTCTGAAAGTTTTTCATCTCCAATCTGTCCCTTTATATTCTTAAAAGAATTTTTGTTTATGTGGGTTTAATATCTATCAGTGTATATTGTATTAGAAATTTAAACAAAATTTAAAAATATTTATTAAACTAATTTACAAATTATAAGCCTGTTATATGTTAACATAAATAACATTTTTGTAATTATCCACTCCTTACTTGTTATCCTAAACATTTTTCAAAAAAATACCCAAAATGGTGAGGAGAATGGCAGTATTTAAATTTTTGCAAATATCTTTAATGGCAGTCTTAATAGACGACAACCTGGATTCTCATATATGCTTCTGATTCAGTCTGTTATATGGTTAATGTGTATGAAGAAATACATCTGACCTCACATGATATATGGTTGGAAATGGGAAGATTATTTTAATAGCTTTCTTAGGTCATTGTGGATATTCTGTTTTGATATTACACCAAAACTTGACAAGTGGTAGTTTCTTAAAGATTAGTTCAAATGTGGAATCTGAAACCATATTAATAAACTTTTCTACTTTGATTCATTAAATTTTATTAGTCTAGTTTGCAGTTTGAATGGCTCATCTACTCATGCATTATTTTGTAGCACCATGTCTTGGTTATTTGGAAACTATTGGTTCACCGAGTTACACCTTCTTCTAAATATAAACACATCTCATGTAAGATAAAAAATTACATTTGTTCGTATTACCACCAAATTTATCAGAGAAGTTTTTAAGTACCGGGAAGCTGTCACACAGGGTGGAGACATGTTTCAGAATTCTAGTTTTTTTGAAGAAAGCTCAAATTTTATCATAGTTGTTTTCCTTGAAGTAACAGGTTTATTTAGTCCATTTTCTAAAAAATGTCTCCTAGATATCCAAGTTGAAATAACCAGTTTGTCAGTCATTCTTTTTTAAGCAGCTAGTTGAGCTTGCAACTCGGTTATACAAATGCCTTTTCCTCATACTTAGTATGTAGCAGAAGTGTTTGTGTTTAGTATGTAATTCCCATTTTGTCACACAGAATATTAAAAAGACAGATATTCAAGGTGTAATTAAATGAATAATTTTTACTGTTTCATCAAGGACATCCTGAAGTGAAACTGGCTTTTTATTGTTATTAATATTATTATTAACCTCAGTACTTAGTGGTAAAGAATCCAATGACTGCTAGCACAGTTTCGTGCCACTGCCTTGTTCCGTGCTAAGGCCCCAGCAACTTTACCCGCCTTTACTTGTGCACCATCAGTGCAAATGTCTACAGTGAAAAGGACAATAACCTCTTACTATTGTAAAAATAAAATAAGTTTGACTTTATGGGCTTCTGAAAGGGTCTCAGGAAATGCCAGAGGTCCACAGGCCACCTTTTGAGAACTGCAAGTCTATGTAAAATGAACTATAAATAAAATGTAACTTGCCCTAAGACCATTATTTTATCTTCATCTGTAATACCTGTATAGAAAAGATGACCTGAAAAGAAACAGGTTTTTAGTAGGCAATTCCTGAAGGCAACGGAATACATCCTTAAGTCATGATTGTGATCCTCTGGGAGTATTAAGTGCCTATACAAGTAATGATGTTCTGATGAATATTCTTAAAATTAAGATAGCTTTGAGATAATCGACCCTATTATCAGTCTTGACTGCACACATAAAAGCAAAGTGACAAATCAACAAATGCACATTGGTTGATCCCACACATTCCATACAGATATTTCATAACCTTCCTCCGGTTCCTGATCAAGTCACAGAGTGAATATTTATCAAATAAGGGAGTTGGACTAGGCGATTTCCAAGGTCTCATTCAGCTTTAATATTTAACTAAATGTGTTTTTAGAAAGAGAATTGGCCTGTTTAACCAAATTGGTATAATTTGTGCTATTGTCATCACAAAGCTTTAAGCATTAATGTTGTTTTCACAATATTGAAAGATGGAATGTATAGAAGAGGAAAGGCAGAGGACTTATTAATGGAGAAGGCTTCTAGAACACGGGGGTTTTAAGTGGCAGGGAAGAAGAAATTTGAGAAGCACATTGCAAGGTATTTAACTTATCAGAGGAATCTTTATGCCCTTTACTAGAATAGCAGAGAAGGAAGATTTGAGTTCTGAAACAACATCAAGGCCTGTAAATTGGAGAATCTGCCAGTGGTATGCCCTGATACTGCCATGTGTAGTATGAACTACTGAAAACTCTCCAAAGTAAAAAGTGGATCAGAACATTAAATAATTTTGATTCTGAGGTTTTCTTGGATCCATTAATTACATTCTGACCATATAGCTAGTTTTTTTGAAGGGTTTTTGAGAATATTTATTTTTGCTTTTCAATAGAAAGAAAACTTTTTCTTTTTCTTTTTTTTTACCACCAGAGTTCTGCATGAGTATTGTTATATAACCTGGGGAAAATAAGCCACAAATTTTGAGGATGAATCCACTCAGAAGATAATAGTAAATTTTAAAAAGGAGATTTCTATAAATGTGACTATGACATTGAGATTAAACCGTTCGTAATTGAAGTCATATTATGTTACGTACAAAGAGCTAGCATTGTTTCTGCAGTAGGGTAGATGTCTTCAATGACCCATTCAGGGAAGTTCCTGTCATCCAACTTAATGAAGCCTGCATTCTTTGCGTACTGACTGCACATTTGAGGCTGTATTTCCGGGTCAGACCTTGCGGATTTGAGCAGATGGGGCAAGAATGAGATCCTTGGCTGAATTTTCTCGAATGGCTCCAGTAGCACTGCTAGTGACCCATCTTGTTCTCTTGGACGCAACGAGGCAAGGAAAAAAACCCCAACTTTTCTATTACCTTAAGATATGTCATGATCTTCCTTCTGACATTCTATAAGGAAGGAATACTATTTAGTAAGGAAAAAAATGTCCCCCAAACTCAGGTTCATACTCAGTCCAGCACAGTGTCAAAGTCCTTTTTTTTAAAAAATGCTTGTTGGAGGGATTTCGTGAATCCTGGAAAGGTGCTGTTTAGATCCTTAAAAAAGAGAGCTTGTGTAAAGTAATTTTGTGTTCAGGCAAATCAAACTTGGAAAGTGGAAAAGCTGCTATCGTGGCAATATTTAAGGAGAAAAAGACTCCAGAGACTATGTATTTTGGAAATATTTGACAACATTAGCAACATCAACTACTGACAAAAAAAGAAAAGAACCACCTCTTTGGCAAATCTTTCACAGTTGTGCCAAGAAAAGCAGCTTCTTTGGAACATTTTCATAAACTATCATCAGTTATGCAGCAGCGGCTTCACAAATCAGAAATGATATCTTCAGGCACTGCTGTCAAGTGTTATTCAAATAATACCAGCCTCACATTTGAATAACAGCAGACATTTTGAATTAATTAATCAGATGAGATAGTCTAGGCCTTTTCTCATTAGTCTCTGGGTCAGGCTTGGGAAGATATATGCGTTGGTGATGATATACTTGTCTTTAATCGTGATTTATGAAGATTTAGGATTGTGTGTGATTTGTCAAAGGTTCTGGGAAAAGTCTGGTGCATATTTCATTACCTAATCTGAGATTGATTTTATGATGCTAAAAGATATCACACTATTGTTCAAATGTGTGGGAAGTACAGGTAGACACAGCATCTCAGGCTTTTTACTGGCTTATCTTTGCAACTGTCAAACAATGCTGTAAACTTTTAACTGCTTGTAGTTAACAATTCCTACTTTAATTATAGGCAGATTTTTCATTCTGTCCAAGGGGAGAAGTTTCAATGGTTATTTAGCTAAAATGCATAGCAGACATTATAACTATGACCTGGTATGAATCATGCACAAAGTTGGTAAATTTCATGGGTTGGTCATGGTGAAAATATAAAATTTCATGGCTTGTCAAAGATTAATAGAAAAATCCCATTTAAAATGGGGCAAATAATGGATGAACAACAAGCAAGGCTACTTTCTTTACATGTTACCTTCCCTCTCAGGACTAATTTTAGCAAAATTGGGTGTAAAATAATATTTTTTCTCAGTTATTTAAGCAACGTTAATGACCTATGAAATGAAATAGTTCATTTGAAAATATCTAGTACAGTGACTGATATGTACAGGTAATAGGTACTGAATACTAGTTTTCCTTTCTTGTTTTCTAGCTAGTTTTTATCTTTTCCATTTGATGTTTAAAACTCTTTTAGCATTGTTTCGTTCGCCTTTGCATTCAAAACAATTTGAGTTTTTAATCCTTCTGGGGCTTAATTCCTTGGAAAATGTTTTATTTGGGGGAGAGGAATGTAAGTGTGGGAGGCCTTCATCCTAGCAGACTGGGTAACCAGGAAAGGCCTAGTGTGATACCAAGATCACGTTTTGTCTGCTTGTACAATGGGTGTTATACCGCGGGGGGGGGGGGGGGGGAAGGTAGGTGGTAGATACATGAGAAATGAACCATTAGCCTCTTAGTACATAAAGCATGTGCTGCCTAATTCAAAGTGGATCTTAATCATCTGCCTCCTGAGGACAGTTACATGTTTGTGACAAGGAGTATGTGTTTTTAATTTCACTCTCTAGCAATAAAAATACATATTACCTGAAGAATTAAGGAATAGTAAGATGATTTTTAACCTTGTCATACAAAATAAAAAATTTACTTTTCTTTGCCATTTTAGATAGATGATTGACAGGCATTGTGTTATTGGAATGATTAGGCTATTAATAACCATTAGTTCTCTGTCACTTCTTTGTTTGGGGAACTGAGTTAGTACTCCTGAAGCAACATTTGGCACATCTTAACACAGAGGCAGAAAGTTCTAATTGATGTTCACTTTGGGGAAGGTAGTTTATAAATAATAAAATGTGTTAATATTTTAAGAGAGACTTTTTTTAAAAATGGAGACAATATTTAAGAGTCGTTTGGGAAGCAGCTTGATGCAGTGTGACAGTACTGGTTTTGGAATACAACAAATCTTGAGTCCAGCTTCTGGAAATGCTACTTAATTGATTTGTAACCTTGGCAAGTTACCTATTTTTCCTGCGCCTTAGTGACCTTTTCCCTGATATGAGGCCACTAATACCTAGCTTTCAAAGTTGTTGTGAGAATTAGAGGTGAATATGTATATAGTACCTAATGTGTCTGGTTCGTATATCACAGTTGCTTATTAATCACAGCTATTGCTGTTACTTAATCTGTTCATTTATTTCTTCAAGAAACGTGTACTGAGGACTCACTATGTCAGTAATACAAGTATGAGGCATTAGAGATACAAAGAAAATGCTTGCTGGTGAGAAATAGAGTGATATTTATGGATACTTATAAACTGAATCATCAAGTTAGGTAAGAGGAGGCAGGAGATGAGACAGGCAAGGGTCATATAAATGAGGCTCATGCTGTGTGGGGGAGGAGGGTCTTTATTCAGTATTTTGGGTAGTTACTGATCAGAGATTCTTTACATAGTTCACTATGGAAAGTGTTGTAAGGAATATACTGGTTAGGAGGCTTTTGTAGGTCAGTGATGATGTGTACTTGTAATGAGTAATAATAGGGATTAAAAAGAAGGAACAATGGTTTTTAAAAAAAACTGAAAAAGAAAAGGATTAGGTGATTAATTAGAATTTTTTTTGCTTCCCTTCACTTGACTGACTTCTCCTATCTATTTTTAAGATCTTAGCCTCAATGTCCTTCTTTCAGGAAACCTTTTGGACCTTCCTCAAGTCTGTGTTGTTAGTTGCTTATCGTATGTCCTCCAATATAGCATCCTGTTTTTTTCCTTCTTACTGTGGTTATGACATTGTATTTTTTAATTATGTAGTATTTAGTTTTATATTGCCTCCAATAAATTGTGACCCTGTGAGGGCAGAAATACTGTGTTTTGTTCATCATTGTGTCTCCTAGCACATAGTAGAAAACACTCAATGTCAATTTGTTCATCATTGAATGTATGTAGTATGTGAGGGAGAAGGAGAAAACAAGGCTGTTAGTTTCTAGTATACACGTAGGTGACCAGGTGAGTAGTTGTCATCAACTGAGAAAGACAGATTAGAATTGCAGGGGTCATAGGATATATTCATTATCAACTTTACTAGATAATGTCAAATTATTTTCCAAAGTGCTTGTGCTAATTTATATTCATACCAGCATTGTATACTTGTTCCATTTGCTTGAGGAGATGAGTTTTTTTAAAAATCTCTTTAGGTGAAATTCACGTAACATAAAAGAAACCATTTTAAAGTGTACAGTTTGGTGACATTTAGTACGTTCACAATGTTGTGCAAACAACCAATTAATTCTCTCTAGTTCCAAAACATTTTCATCACCTCAAAAGACACCCCTGTATCTATCTATTAAGCAGTCACTCCCTGTTACTCCCTCTCCTCTACCCATGGCAGCCACCAGTCTGCTTTGGGTCTCTGGATTTACCTATTCTGGATATTTCATATAAATGGAGTTACACGGTGGGGTCCTTTGTGACTGACAGGCTTCTTTTACTTAACAGTGTTTTCAGAGTTCTTCCATGTTGCAGCATGTATCACTACTTCATTCCTTTTTATAGCTGTAATATCCTATTCTGTGGATAACCACAATTTGTTTATTCATTCATCAGTTGATGACACTTGGGGTTGTTTCCAATTTTTGGCTATTGTGAATATTGTGAACATTTGTGGGAAAGTATTTTGTTGTACTCATGTTTTCAGTTCTTTTGGGTATATACCTAGGAGTAGAATTGCTAGATCACATGATAATTTTATGTTTAACTTTTTGAGGAAGCAGCAAACTACTTTCTACAGTGAGTGTATTACTTTACATTCCCACCAGCAGTGTATGGGGGTTCCAGTTTCCCACCAACACTTGTAATTTTCCATTAAAAAAAATTATAGCCATTCTAGTGGATGTTAAATCGCATCTCATTGGGGTTTTGATTTGCATTTCCCTGGTGACTGCTGATGTTGAGAATCTTTTCATGTGCTTGTTGGCTATTTGTATATCCTCTTTGGAGAAATGTATTTTCAAATCCCTTTCCCATTTTGAATTGGATTGTCTTTGTTGTTGAATTGTAAGAGGTTTTTTTTTTCCCCTCCTTCTTCTGCCTCTTCTCCCTCCCCCCCCCCCCATTTCAAGCCGTTGTTTCTTAGTCTAGTTGTGTAGGACACAGGGGTCCCATGCTGGTATTATGAGCCTTGCGCTCCTCCTGGCTGTTGCTGGTCGGCCGCTCATGGCAGCACACGGTAGCCCACGGCAGCACACAGCCACTCACCCCGACCTCTGGCTGCTCATCGCAGCCCAGCTCCAGGGAGAGCTGTTGTTCACAATCTTAGCTATAGAGGGCGCAGCTCATTGGCTCATGTGGGAATCGAACCGGCATCCTTGGCGGGCGCTCCAACTACCTGAGCCATAGGGCCGGCCCAAGAGTTTTCTTAATATACTCTGGATACTGGACTCTTATCGAATTATGATTTGGAAACATTTTCTCCTGCAAATGTATTCTGTAGCTTTTTGTGTCACGTTCTTGGAAGTGTTCTTTGATGTGTACAACTTTTTAATTTTGATGAAATCCAATTTATCAATTTTTGTTGTTTGCGTTTTTGGTGTCACATCTAAGACTTCATTGCCAAATCAAAGGTCATGAAGACTACTGTATTTTCTTCTAAGACTTTTATTGTGTTTAGGCTTTATATTTAGGTGGTTCATCCATTTGAGTTAATCTTTGTATATGGTGTGAGGTAGTGGTCCAACTTCATTTTTTGGATATGGATATCCAATTGTCCCAGCATCATTTGTTGAAGAGACTGTTCTTTCTGCATGGAATGGTCTTGGTACCCTTGTCAAAAATCATTTGGCTATAGGTATATGGGTTTATTTCTGGACTCTGAATTCTATTCCATTGATCTGTATGTCTGTCCTTATTCCATTAGTGTGCTCTTTTGATTACTATAGTTTTGCAGTAAGTTTTGAAATTGGAAAGTGAAAGTTCTTTAACTTCATTCTTCTTTTTCAAATTGTTTTGACTATTCAAGCCCCCTTGAGAGTCCATATGAATTTGAGGATTGACTACCCTTTTTCCAAAAATTGATGATAGGGGTAGTATTGAATTTGTATGTTGCTTTGCATAGTATTGCCATCTTAACAATATTAAGTTTCCCAATCCATGGATATGGGATGTCTTTCCATTTATTTAAATCTAATTTCTTTCAGCAATGTTTTGTAGTTTTCAGTATACTTTTCACCTTCTTGTCTAAATTTATTTCTAGGTATATTATTCTTTTGAATGCTATTGTAAATGGGATGTTTTCTTTTAATTTTATTTATGGATTATGTATTGCTGGTGTATAGAAACAGCTGATTTTTGTGTGTTGATTTTGTTGAGTTTTTTTATTGGCGCTAGTTTTATTTGTGGATTCTTTGGAATTTTCCATACATAGCATCATTTAATGTGAAAATAGAGATAGTTTTACTTCTTCCTTTCCAATTTGGATGCCCTTTTTTTTTCCCTTACCTCATTGACCTGACTACAACTTCAGGCAAACTACTGAATAACCATGGTGAAAATGGGCATCCTTGTCTTGTTCTTGATGTTTGAGGGAAAGCTTTCAGTCTTTTACCATTGAGTATTATGTTGGTTGTTGGTTTTTCATAAATGCCCTTTATGTTGAGGAAGTTTTCTTCTATACCTAGTTCTGGTTTTTAAATTTTTTAATGAAAGGCTATTGGATTTTGTCAAATGCTTTTTTTTAATTAATTGAGATGATCATGTAGGGTTTTGTTTTTGTTTTTTACTCGTTCTATGAATGTGGTATATTACATTGATTGATTTTTGTATGTTGACCCATCCTTGCATTCTTGAGATAAATCCCATTTGGTCGTGGTGTATAATTCTTTTAAAATGCTTTTGGGTTTGGTTTGCTAGTATTTTGTTGGGGTTTTTGCATCTGCATTCACAAAGGATATTGGTTTGTAGTTTTCTTGTGGTAACTTTATCTGCCTTTGGTATCATAATTATACTTGCCTCAAAGAATGAATTAGAAGTGTCCCTTCCTATTTTTTGTAGGAGTTTGAGAAGAATTGGTGTTAATTCTTTTTTAAACATTTGGTAAAATTCACCAGTGAAGCCATCTTGTTCTGGCCTTTTCTTTGTTGGAAGATTTTTGGTTACTTATTAATCCCTTCACTTGTTATAAATTTAGTCAGATTTTCTATTTCTTCTTGAGTTAGTTTAGATAATTTGTGTCTTTCAAGAAATTTGCTCATTACTTCAAGATAATCTAATTCTTTTTGGTGTACATTAATCCTTTGTATTTCTGTAAGGTTAGTAGTAATGTTCCCACCTTTATTTCTGGTTTTAGTTATTTGAGTTTTAACTCTGGTTTTAGTCTAGCTAAAGTTTGTCAATTTTGTTGATATTTTCAAAGAACCAAAATTGGGTTTCATTGATTCTATTGTTTTTCTATTCTTCATTTTTCAATCTCTACTCTAACCTTTATCATTTCTTTCTGCTAGCATTAGGTTTCATTTGTTCTTTCTGTAGTTCCTTAAGGGATAAAGTTAGGTTATTGATCTTTGTTCTCTTTTGATGTAGGCATTTATAGCTATACCCATATTCCCTCTGAGCTCTGCTTTTGTTATATCTTGTAAGTTTTGGTATAGTGTGTTTTCTTAAGTATGTCTGAACACATTTTTGTTCCTCATTCCATTATCTCCTTCCTTTGTTGTCTGTTGATTTTTTGTAGTGTATTATTTTGACTCTTCTCATTCCTTTTGTGTATGTATTTTAGATATTTTGTTAAGTGGTTACCATTAGGATTACAAATAATATCCTCAATTTACAACAATGTGGTTTAAATTGATGTCAATTTTGCTTCAATGGCATACAAAAATTCTACTCCTTTGTAACTCCATCTCCCTTCTTTATGTTGTGATTGTTGTAAATTACATCTTTATACATTGTGTGCTCATTAAAACAGATTTCTAATTTTTAATCCATTTGTCTTTTAAATTATATAGGAAACACAAAGAGGAGTTACAAACCGAAATACAGTAGCATTGGCCTTTATATATACCTATGAGGTTACCTTTATTGAAATTCTTTATTTCTTCATATGGCTTCAAGTTACTGTTGAGTATCCTTTCCTTTCAGCCTGAAGGACTCTGTGTAACATTTCTTGTGGTCAGGTTTACTAACAACGAAGTCCCTCTTTTATTTGCTTTGGAATGCCTTAATTTCTTTTTCATTTTTGAAGGATAATTTTACCAGATACAGAATTCTTAGTTGGTACTTTTTCCCCTTCAGCACTTTAAATATGTCATTGCACTTCTAGCCAGCCTTCTTGGTTTCTGATGAGAATTTCGCTGTTAATCTTATCGAGAATTCCTTGTATGTAATGAGTTGCTTCTTTTTGCTACTGTGAGGATCTCTCTTTGTCTTTCATCTGTTTGATATAATGTGTCTCAGTGTGGATCTCTGTGTTTATCTTTCTGGGAGCTTATTGAACTTGGGTGTATAGGTTAACGTCTTTTGTCAAATTTTGGAAGTTTTCAGCCATTATTTTTTTCAAATATTTTTTTCTGTCCCTTTCCATCTGTCTTCTCTTTCTGGGACTCCGATTATGTATGTTGGTATGCTTGGTGGGGTCATAGGTGTCAGTAGGCTTTTTTCGTTTTCTTCTTTCTTCTTTCTTTTTTCTTCTTAGAGTAGACAATTTCAATTGACCTGTCTTCAAGTTCATGATTCTTTCTTATGTTTCTGAAGTGTGCTTTTGAAACCCTCATGTGAATTTTTCATTTTAGTTGTATTTTCCAGTGTTTGCTAATTGTCATTTTAGGGGGGCATCCCTTCATCTATTAGCTACTCCATTTGCACCTGTGCCTTAGGTTTTACTTCCTGCTTGAGCTGAGACTAGAAATCAACTAGAGGTGAAAGCTCAGGTTATTCTCAGGTCTCATAACTCGTGTGCTGCCCTGAGCATTCACATGACTTTCTAAATTCTGTAGTATATGTGGTGCTGTTCAATGCTCTAATTTCCCAAGAAACTGTCTTCCTGGCCTTTTTTCTCATTGTTCCATTGTTTGCCTCTGTTATAACATTTTGCCCTAGCTGGCAACAGGTTTTTCCTCTTCGTTATATATAATTTTCTTGTCTTTTTTTTTTTTTTTTTTTTTTTAGGAATAACTTCTTTTGCACTTTGAGTGAGTTAAGTGGTGAAAGAGATAAGCATCTTATGTCAGTCCTTCAGGCAGTTCCAGACAAGTCAAAACAAACACTATTTTCTGAGAAAAGGGTCTGCTCTCTTCTTTCCAGAACCAGGGATAATTTCGATTTCAACACTAGGGATGTTGGCAGCTGTGTTTGAGGCTACCGCTGAGCCAGGTTGGGAGATTGGACAGGGAAAGTAAAAATGACATGAATCTTTGCTACTGTTTTAAAGTTACCTATTTTTGATTCAGTATTTACTTGTTTGCTGTAAACCTTTGACTATTTACAGAGTTCTGAAAAACTTGATTCTGAGTTTTTGCTTGGCTTTTCAATGTTTCTGTGAGGGACTGGCCCATGGAACTTCCTACTCTTTTCTGCTAATTTCACTCTTGTAAGAGAGATAATTTTTGAGTGTGCTGAGTTTGTGGTGCCCATGGGAAGGCCCAGTGTACGTGTTGCACAGGTAGTTAGATAGGAGTTTGAGTCTTTCTTAAGGAGGAGATGTGAGCTTTAGATAAAGATTGGGAATTCATCCGCTTGTTGTGGAAAATACAGGGGTGGATAAGATCATTGGGAGGATCCCAGGGAATGTCACTAGAGGAGACCACAGGGGAGGCAGAGAACTAATGGTAACAAAGTACAAGGAAAACCAGGAGACTGGGTAGTGTAGACTGAAAGCTAAGAAGGTAGAGGAGAATGATTTCCAATGTGAAGATGAAACTTCTCCAGGAAGATGAAACTGACGTAAGGTGTCCTTATTATAAATTGTTTCAGTAGAATGGTGACATTTGAATGAAAGAGGAGAGGAACTGAATGGTAACTAGAAGGTGATGCAAGGTTGAAGTTTTTCTTTTTCTTTTAAGTTTACACAGGATTTGAACATACTAGGTTGGAGTGGTAGGAGGACCTGAGCAGAGGAAAGAGTAGAAGAGGCATGAATGATGGATGGAGAAGGCTGTTAGAAGAGTACAGGTGAATAGAGTTAAGAGCATAGAAGGAGCTGACTTTCATTACGTGGTGGGCATTGCATTTTTAAGTCTGGAGATAAGATGAGAGGTGAATAAGGATTTTGAGAAATTTGTAAGTGGGAATTGGAAAGCTGAAGGAAAGTATACTTCATGGACTAATTTTTTTTTTTGGATGAAGTAGGAAAGATCATCTGTTAGGTAGACTGTAGTGAAGTAGAGTTTGAGGGGAATGATGAAGGTCTGGAATAATTCCTGAAGAGAATGTAAGAGTGAGCTGGCCAAGGATAAGAAAAAGAACTGATTGTTAGGTTGAAGGCTCAGCTGAGGTTGGAGGCTGATAATTGAAATGATACTAGGATGACCACGTGTGATTTCCCCAGCAAGTTAACACAGATTATAACATTAGTATATGCTTGGGGGTTTTCTTGACAGATGGGAGAAAAGAATAGGGGTGAAGCGGATTATAAGGCTCTACTGCAAGAATAGTTAAGATATTCGACCATATAATCCATTGTGGATAGGTAAGATAGCTAAGGCAGTTCTTAATAATGAGAAAATGGAGGGACGTGAGGATTGGTTGGCTCAATTAGATTGAGGAACAGGTGGAGTGGGAGGGAAGGAGTGTGAGGCAGTATAAGAGGCTGTGATCATAGAATGAGACATTTGAATTTTACTCCAGAGGTTGAGCGGTTCTAGGTGATGAATGATAAAGTCTAGGATGTATCCTGGGGAGTTGGTGAGTCAAAGTGAAATGGAGGTAAGTGTTATTGATTTGAAGGAGGTCAAAGAATTGTAAGACTAAAATGTTGGTTGAATTTCTTATATGTTCTCTGAAACCAGCCTAATGGCATGTCTTGGGATAGAGAGGAAGACTGAGTCTTGGGCCAACATTTTTAATGAATGTGGATGATTATTAATATTAGTTAATGAACAACAGTGGATGCAGCCTTGCCAAGTTAATTTTTCTTAGATAATTAGTTGTTTCCTATGGAGATCAAGCTATGGTCAGTTTATTTGGAAATAAGCAGATATTAAGTTAGGAAAATGAAACCTATCTAAGCACTGTTCATACCATTAATTTATTCTGCAAACATTCACTGAATGCTTTTTCTGGGACTTGAAGTTGCTCACAGTGTAGGGGAGGAGACAAATATCTAAAGAGATCATTGATATACTGCGCTAAATGGTAGAATAGTGGTCTTGTGGGATATATTCCAAAATCCATTGGAATGGGCAAGAAACCATGAAAACTTCTACTTAAACTTACCCATTTCTATATATGTACTTTCTTTATAACTTTTTAATGCAAAAGATGTCAGACAACATAAAAAGTATAGATAACATCCAAATATTCATGTATATGGCATGTAGTTTAAGAAATAAAATATTATAGATGCAATAGAAGCTTCTGTGTATCCTTCCCTAATCCCATCTCACTATTTCTCCTTCATCCTACACTGAGTTTGTTCAGCATTCATATGAATTTTTGGTTTCATGTCTTGAACCTTATAAAATATTTTCATACTATTCTTACCTTTCTGCAGTTTGCTTTTTTCCCCACTCAACATTGATTTTAAGAGTTTTCAACATTGATACATTTAGCTCAAATTTATTTTTCCTGCTGTATATTCTATTATTTGACTATTCTAGGAGCTTTAATTTTCCCAGTGGTGGATGTTTAAATGGCTCTAATTTTCTTTTTTTAAAAAGATTTTATTGGGGAAGGGGAACAGGACTTTATTGGGGAACAGTGTGTACTTCTAGGACTTTTTTCCAAGTCAAGTTGTTGTCCTTTCAATCTTAGTTGTGGATGGTACCTTTCAGCTTCAAGTTGTTGTCCTTTCAGTCTTAGTTGTGGAGGGTGCAGCTCAGCTCCAGGTCTAGAGCTGTTGTTAGTTGCAGGGGGCACAGCCCACCATCCCTTGTGGGAGTCAAACTGGCAACCTTGTGGTTGAGAGGACGCACTTCAACCAACTGAGCCATCCGGGAGCTCAGCTCAAGGTGCCGTGTTCAATCTTAGTTGCAGGGAGTGGAGCCCACCATCCCTTGAGGGAGTCGAGGAGTCGAACCGGCAACTTTGTGGTTGAGAGCCCACTGGCTCATGTGGGATTCGAACCGGCAGCCTTCGGAGTTAGGAACACAGAGCTCTAACCACCTGAGCCACCGGGCCGGCTCCCTCTAATTTTTCATATTATGAAATGCTGTTATAAATGTTACAGTCCACATCTTTTTGAGCAGTTATCAATTGCTGCATAAGAAATCACCCCAAAATTTAGCAGCTTAAAACAGCAAATATTTACCATCTCACAGTTCCTGTGGATTAAGCATCTAGGCACAGCTTAACTGGGTGCCTTAGGGTTAGAGTCTCATAAGATTACAGTGGGTTTGCAGTCATCTCAAGGCTCACTTGGGGGACAGTTTGCCTCCCTGCTCACTCACATGGCTGTTGACCAGAGACATCAGTTCTTCCCTATGGTGTCTCTGTAGGGCAGCTCAAAATATGGCAGCTGGCTTCCCACAGAGTGAATGAGGGAGTGATTGAGAGAGTGAACCCAATGTGGAAGCCACAGTGTATCTGTAGCCTAATCTTGGAATTCTATCACTTCTGCCATATTCTGTTCGGTTGGAGGGAATCCAGTCTACACTCAAGGGGAAGAGATTACATAAGTAATAGTAGGAGGTGAGGCCACTGGAGGCCTTCTTAGAGGCTGCCTACCATACTGGATCCTAGGTTACACATCATCAGCTGTCATAGATGTTGTGAAATCCCTTCCTGAGGTGGCTATTCTGATATATACATTCCTAAAAAATAAGCTTAAACTTTACTAGTGTTTAAAATAGGAATTGACATTGGTGGCTTGTGTGTTAGAAGGAAGCTTTTTTATTACTTACAGTGTTCATTGGGAGTTTCAAATTTGCTTCTGTATTGCCAGTTTGTATGCCTAGTTGGGAGTTTTTATTATGTTATCTAGATTTAACTAAATTAATGCTTGCAAAACATACAAGTTATCTAAGAAACATCTGCAAAGAAAAACGTGGGTTAAAATAAGGAATAATACAATTGTATGTTAAGAAAGTGGTAGAACTGATATTTCTACTTTTGGTCTAAGCTCTTAGCTGTGTATGAGGAAAAATAATTATGATCTATAATGTTTGACAGAAAGCAAAAATACTAAAATTACAGAGACCAATTCTTTATAATTTAATTATAAATAAATCTTACAAATTTTAATTTTGTATTTTATAATTTATCACTGTTGTAACAATGAACCTCATCCTAATTGTATATTGTGTTCAGATATTAGCTAAGCTAGTAGGATATGCACATTATGTCTATAAATTAAATAAATATACATATATTGGGGGTACATGATTGAATTTGTAGACTATTCTATTAGAACCCTGTTCTAATAGGTATGCAAAAAATACTGTAGAAGTAACAAGGAGGGAGTAACTGACTGCCTAAAGATGTCAGGAAAGGCTTCACAAGATTTTGGGGGCGACCGGATGGCTCAGTTGGTTAGAGCGCGAGCTCTTAACAACAAGGTTGCCGGTTCGATTCCCACATGGGATGGTGAGCTGCGCCCCCTGCAACTAAGATTGAAAACGGCCACTGGACTTGGAGCTGATGAGCCCTGGAAAAACACAATGTACCCCATTATTCCCCAATAAAAATTAAAAAAACAAAGGTTTATTTTGAACTGGTTCACAAAGAACAGATAAGAGTCTAAATGGCAGAAGAAGGATAAGGAAGATATCTTTGGCAGAGGAAACAGCATTTACAATGGAATAAATCCTTCAGGGTATAGTGTTTTGAAGAATAATAACTTCCCTAGGTAGTTAGAATGAGAATTGTGGGAGAGATGAACGGAGATGACAATGGCGGTGTAGCAAGTGGCCAGAATATAGGCTCCATCGAGCTAGTGGAGATCAGTGAAATAGCACAATCCCCTTGGATTGAGAGTTTCTTAGTTCTCTGATTGGAGGAGCCAGGCAGTTTGGCACTCCAGTGTTCACTTTAGGTCCAGACTTCAAAGCTCAGCCTCAGCTTATAGTTCCCAGTGCCCTCCACAACTAGATTGAAAGACAACGACTTGGAGCTGATGGGCCCTGGAGAAACACACTGTTCCCCAATATTCCCCAATACAATTTATTTTTTAAAAATGTATTAAGGTGACATTGGTTAATAGCAATATGTTTCAAGTGTACAATTATACCGTGTTTCCCCGAAAAAAAGACCTAGCCGGACAATCAGCTCTAATGCATCTTTTGGAAGGAAAAATTGACATAAAATCCGGTCTTATTTTACTATAAGACTGGGTATAATATATAATAATATAATATAATACTGGGTCTTCTATTAATTTTTGCTCCAAAAGACGCATTAGAGCTGATTGTCTGGCTAGGTCTTATTTTCGGGGAAACATGGTACATCATCCGTATACTGCATTGTGTGTTCTAGTCTAGTTTCCTACCTTCACCACATATTTGACCCCCTTACCCTCTTTATCCTCCCCCACCCCCTCCTCATAATCATGTCTGTGTCTATGGGTTTGTTTTGTTTCTTTGTTTTCTGTTTAAATCCCACATATGAGTGAAATCGTATGGATCTTGTTCTTTTCAGTCTGACTTATTTCTCTTAGCAAGATAACTCTCAAGATCTATCCATGTTGGCAGTATTGGCAGTATTTCATGTCAGAAATGGCACCTTTCTTATGGATGAGTAGTATTCCATTGTGTATATATACCACATCTTCTTTACCCAGTCGTCCATCGAAGGTCACTTAGGCTGTGTCTGTGACTTGGCTATCGTGAATAATGTTGTAATGAACATAGGGGCTCATGTATCTTTACAAATAAATGTTTTCAAATTTTTCTGGTAGAAATCCAGAAGAAGGATTGCTGGGTCATATAGTAGCTCTACTTAATTTTTTTGAAGAACTTCCATAGTGTTTTCCATAGTGGCTGTAGCAGTTTACATTCCCACCAGCAATGTCCGAGGATTCATTTTCTCCACATCCTCTCCAACCCTTGTTATTTCTTGTCTTATTGATAATAGCCATTCTAACAGATGTGAGGTGGTATCTCATTGTGGTTTTGATTTACATTTCCCTTGTAGTGAAGTTGAGAATCTTTTCGTATGTCTGTTGGCCATTTGTATTCTTGGGAAAAGTAATTGTTCAACTCCTCTGCCCAATTTTTTTTTTTTTTGAGTTGTATGAGTTCTTTATATATATTGGATTTTAGTTCCTTATCAAAGGTATTGTTTGCAAATTGGATGAATTAAAAAAATTTTAATCCAATATGTTAAAATAATTATACATAAAATGAAACAATTCTTAAAATTTCAAAGGAAATTTTAAAAAGCTTTCTATTATGAAGATTTAAAAACATACACACTAGAGAAAATAGTATAATAAACTTTCATGTACTCTATCCCCAACTTCAATTTGTGATAACGTTTTTAATCTTATTATCATAAGGCTTGTACTTGCTGCTTTCTTACCAATATAATGCTTTCTTGCAAAAGCCTGATTACATGAATTCTTCATTTTACAAATGTGGAAATTAAAACCTGTAGAAATTACTAGAAAAAATTTTTAAATTGGGAAATGTGGGAGTGGATGGACAAGAAAAACCTTATTTTCTACTCCTTTGTTTGCGAGACTCAGTGAGACTCAAAACTGTAATGCGGACTGGCAGTAAGACCATCACCTGAGAGTTTATTAGAACCGTAAATTGTCATGCCCCACTCCAGACTTACTGAATCAGAAATTGTGTTTTAATAAGATTTTCAGATGATTATATACACGATAGAGTTTGAGAAGTACACAGTAATATGCCAGATGGCCTCTTTGAGCAACGTTGAAATTTTAGAATTAAAAATCTTTCATGACCTGAGGTAGGTGAAAGGGAAAAAAAAAATCAGAAATCTGAGTTTAGATAGTGCTTAGTTTCTATTATTAAATGACACCGTATATAGTTCTGTGAGACATTATCTTTTAGCTTTCCCTATGTCACTATTTTCAATTTATAAGAAAAAAGATTCTGAAGATAAAATAACAAGTACCCTGGACTATTATAATTACCCATTTATTCCTTTTGCCAGGTTTGTGTGTGGACTGTAAAGAGGAAGTAGAAGCCTCATGGCTATTTTTTTTCAACAGCTCCATAGGTTGATAAACATAAAGCAAAACTCAGTTTCTTCCCCATTCCCCCTTCATTCCAAAGACAGCCAAGTTGGGCAACCAGAAGGCAGAATTAAACACTGTTCAATGTGTATACCAAGGGAGGACCTCATGTTGTGTTCAATCTAGCTGGCTAGGGAACCCTTCCATTAGTCTCTTCCTAATGTTTGCACTGAATGAGCCATTACATTTTGAAGGCAACACTGACTGAATTCAGTATTGATGCATTCACTTACCAACTTTTCTGCCTCCGGCAGAACAGTCTTTTACTAATGGTAGTGTACAAACAGCAGCCACTGGCTTTATCCTCATTCTAAAGGAAGCCTTGTAATATTGCTACATTGCCATAGCCCTTATATATATGAGCCCCGTTATAATTCTATTCTTTGTGCCCATGCTCCAGAAGCATTTTCTAGACGATTGTTACTCGTTAATGGAAACCCTTTTGGTATGGTCCCAGTAAAAACCTGTGCAGGATTGAAATGTATTTCGAGGTGTATTGTGCTATAGTAAGATATTAGTATCTTAACAAAGAGGAAATATCCATGTTGTTCTTTTGATTTGTAATGTTTTCACATATAGCACCTAGCTGGTATATCTTCATACCTTTCAGAGAATGATTTGGCAGCAAAAAAAACATTTAGATTCAGAATTTAGTAAAAGAGGTTTTACCAGTATTTTACTGCTGTTGTATTCTTTCTGTTGAAAGCATATGCTTTAGAGTTAACCAGTAAAATAAATGATTCCAGTTTTACTAAATCTGTGGGTCCTCAGAATCTGGTATTTACTCAGTCGAACAATCATATACACCATAGAAACTGCAGTGATTTCTGATGGTGCCTTATTGGATGTAAAGAAACCCATATATCAGATCCCATAGTTGTTAATGGAGGGCTTTAACCAGTGGAATTATTTCACTGTCATCGACACTGAGAATATAGGTCATTCAGAGCATTACAATTTCCATTTTAATTCCTAGTGGAAAATTTAAAAATAAATTTAAAAAATGTAAAGTAAACCTTTAATATATGAAGTCCAAAGCAATTAAAAATGATTTGTTGAAGTGCTATCACTTTTAAGCATTGTATTTGAGTTATGATCTGAGAGATATAAGAACATGGCAGTTGTACATATAGTGAACAGTTGTCAAAAGCTTGTATCTTCACTATTTTGAGCCTTTTTCAGTATGATAGACTAAGAATCTGAATTGTGTTTACTTAATGTCAGCCGTGACTCTTAAGCTGCAAAGTCTAGTTTGTGCTTTGTAATGTTCTACATGTCTGTTTTCTGTTATTTGTGGTTATACAATTAGTAATAAGTAGTGGAAATATGGGTTAATGTGGGAATAGGTCAGATCAAAATTAGAAACTGGACTTGGCACGTATTAAGTTCACTGCTCAGGGTTAAAGTCCAGAGCCACAGATAGCAGATCTTTACCTTTCTCTCCTAGTATTTTAGCTTTACTCTGATGATTTGAAACCATAGCAGTTAATATGCTTTAGCCTTTGCTTTTACAGACGAGAAATGGATCTTATACTTATATCACCAGGTTTCAAAACTATTTACACTAAGTGGGATGGTTTACTACCTCAGGGGTAGTGCATTAAGCCTATTGCTCTTGAGAATCCATTTTCATCTCTTCTCTCCAATTGATGGGACAGATATGACAAGCCTTTAAAGTTGAGTGGAAATTTTCTGTGGGGCGGGCTGTTGTATTAAATTGTTCCTTACCACCACCATGGATGTTGTAAAGACTTGTGAGTGGGTAGCCTATGGCTAAGAAAAGAGATATATTGTCTGTGGTAGGGAGGCTGTAAGGTCTAATATATAGGGAATAGTTTTTTTCCTATCTGCCCACTATTTCCTTCTCCTTTAAATCATAACTTGAGTCCATCCAGTCCAAAGAGGTTTTCTTGATTAACCAACACCAGAAAGCGTTAGTCAGCTTCTTAATTGTGTGTAATGCTGTGAGAAGTCTTGTTTAAAGAGAATTGTATAGTCGTTATACATATAATTTCTCATTTGCACCAATATATTTTTATATTTAGGTTTCTCATATTTAAAATTTTAGGTTTAGTGTGTTTATGTTGAGCATTGTTTGCAAGGGACAGGGATTACATAATTAATATGGTAATCACCTCCAATAATTCTTAGCTGACAAAACTGTTATCATTATGCTAACAACCATTTATTTGCCTCTTATTTCTGTTCATTTTTTAAATACATAGAATTATAATAATATAGTGACTAAGAAAAATGTTATGAGACATTAATATATAATGTCAAAAGAAAAAATACATAAAATAAGTTTTCAAATTAAATAACCACCACATTAAAGAGCCTGGATTCTATTTTAAGGACTTATTTAGAATAAAAAGTAGAGTTTTAAAATGAGGCAAAAGTTTCTAGTAACATTTAAATTCCTAATCAATAAATATTTTTTAATGAGTGCTTCGTTTTACCTGCTGGAATTAGTTACGTGCTCTAAGTGATACACTAAAGACTCAAGAATTCTTTCTGATTCAACTTTTCTGTCATTGAACTTACTTTAGTTTTTGGAATGTCCTCATTTAGAATTTTCTAACAGCTCATGGATTTGGTCTTTGAGTTACTGAATCTCTAATCAAGGTGAGTTATTTAATTCTTGGAAAATCAGCCGTACACTTAACCGTATTTGTAAAGAACAGGAATTCTTAAAGAGGATTTAATATACTTTCCTCTCCAGTTGTAGGTATGTGAGGTCACAAGCAAAATATTAAGATTAACAACAGAAACAAAATTTTGTAGAATCAAGAAATTCTCTAGAATACCCATTTAGGCATGAGATAGCTTTTGTTTATCAGACTCCAAGGGAAATAGCAGCTGGTTTCACTTTTGTTGGCCCTGCTGCTGATTCACCGATTTCTATGTGACTTTTCACAGTAGATTTCTGGGGAACAAAGTTCATTGTTGTCTAAATGCAAACATATGTTTCTGTATATTAAGCAAGTATTTTAATACATTATTATTATTGAGCTAATAACAAATAGTCATCTGTCAGTGAACTAAAAAGGTACAAAGTTCACAGTAATTCTTAGCTTAGTAATTACCCAGACAGCTTGTTAGAAAAGCTGTTTAAATCTAGGATTATGAAATACACTGATAGCTATTTTACTCCCATGGAGATTCAAACGATTGTTACTACATTTGTTTATAATTATAAACAAGTTCTCAGAGTCTTCATTAGTGAAATTTATGTTCTAAGCCAAAATTGATATCACTTATAAATTGTATTGACTTCTTGCTCCCCACCCAGCCTTATGGTGTTGATTGATAAACCCATACTTTTCTGTATTTTCCTCCCTTACTCTCCCTCTCCATTATTTTTTTGAAAAAAGAAAATTGTGAAACAGTATGGTGATCATTTATATTTGATTTATTTTTCAACAAATATTTGCCAAATAAAAAATTTCTTTGGGTTTCCTGGAAACTTCTTGAGAAAAGAGGGTGTAAAGAGGTGGAAGAGAGAAGAAATTAACTCCACAAAAACAGAAACTTTAATATGTTTTCCTAATTGTCTAATTATTGTTCCATTATATCATGCCTTTATGTGTTGCTGGCAACACAAATGTATGAATTTACCATAGCAACTGTGGTAGTTAATGGACCCCTAAAAGTCATGTTTGACTATGAACCAATATATATTTGTTCCCTTCTAATGAAATTACCTTTAACTGCCATCTTAAAAAAAAAAAAAGCCAACTCCCTATTTATTTAACTAGATTATTTTAAATAACATATACATATATGATGCTTTAGTATTAACTTTGAAAATGACTACTATAACGAACTTTTTAATGTTTTATTTCCATTCCTAAAAATACTTAATTTGGTATGTTTACATTTAGCGTTATTTCCTAAGGTGTTTGCAATTGTTTGTGTTGTTTAGTAATCAGAAAGCTACACATCTGCATTCTGATATTCAATCACCAGCTCCACCTTAAAAGTTTCAATTATTTCTTTGTTCCTCTCATAGTAAAGTGACACATTTTAAATTACGATGCAAAATGTAGGTGACTAGAAGTGACATTAAAGAAGCGCAAGAGTCTTTTCTGCCGCAGAAGGGGTTTGTCTACTAAAAATATGAACTTTTTTTTCCCTCTACAATATTGTTTCGTTACCTACAATATGTTTTCCTTGCTGAGTCATCCTAAAGCATTATGGTTCAGGGAACACTTTATTTTCCTGGGCATGGATACAATTAGATGAAGATATGTAGAGTAGACTGAGTATTAATAGATAATTCTCAATTTTGAAAGGCATGTATGATCAAGTTTATGGAATAGAATAAACCTGTCTGTCATGAGCTAGAATTTAGTGGTAATTTTCTATATGTTTATAATGTTTGACCCACAGAACTGAATTTTCACATCTTTTTAAATCAGGGAGAATTGTACTCATTAAATTCACTTCTGTCTAATTTTTGTCACTTTATTTTCTAAATTCAGTGTATTTTGCCTGATTCTGTTTTGGGAGGCAAAGCTTCACAAATCAAGTAACTTTTTTCAGTGTTATAAATTTATTATTATTGTTATTATTAACTCCAATTATTGTTGTGACAGTAATAACAATTGTAGTACTAAATGCTACAAGATATTTGAGGTTAAAGCTGTAATAACAGACCACCAGATCTTAACAACACAGTATTTAGTTTTTGCTTTAACTATGGACTCAGTGATGCTTACCTTTTTGATAGAGTTGTTCCACTTCAAAGAAACATCACAGAAATTTATACTGAAAAGATAAATAAAGGTGTGATCCCAATAATAGAGCTTGGTTATATAGATAATAAGGATATGAGATAATGTAGATAAAACCAGATTAAGCTAGTTACAGATTCCTATCTCAAATTCCTCATGGTATAAGATAGGGTGTAAATAGTTATTTAGGTGAATGCTTTGGTGGTATATATTCCACTAAGAAACTCTTGGGAAGTCTTATATTGTAATGTTGATCCAGAAAGCAGTTCTTTCATGTATTAGTCTCATAACCCTACATTCTGTGTTCTAGCAGTAAATTACACCAATAAAAAGTTATTTATATTATTATAACTTAGTACCTTACTACATGGAAAACTAGAAGTCAGCATATCTGCTATTCCTAACAAAAGTCTGTTAACCAGGACCACCCCAATGCTTCAGTGAAACTGGTTGGAATGGCTGCTGCTAGTGGAGACAATAGTTCTCTCCTGGGGTATTTTTTTTTCTTCATTTCATGGGATATTTACTAACAGTAATCATTTCAATGTGTAAGTTGTATTCTTTCTTTCATTTACAGGTTTTAGCAGGAACACTAATCTAAGCACTAGGAATTAATTTAGGCATTCAATTAATATTTTTTAAATTGAATTTATGCAGCTCCTTCTATTTCCTTATGCGCTAGATAAAATGCACTTTGTATATATTAATATTAGATTAACATGAACAATAAAATACCTTTCATGTGCTTTTGATTTTGAAAGTAACCTCTGTTTGCATCCTTTTAACATTTTTTTCTAGGCTTCAGGCTGTTGAATTAGGCTGTCATTATCTTCAGTCAGCAAAATTCCATTGGTGTATCTGTCTACATGAGATACAATACTTTATTCCAGCATGGGAAAAACCACCATTCTTGTATTTTTCTTGCCTACAACTCTACTTCCCTCTTTTTTATGCAACTTTGGGAATGGCCAAGTAAAAGGATTTCCTTTGAAAATGAGTATATGATTTCCAAGTGTTTTGATGTATTTACCATAATTTTCACTAATAACAAAAGATCATAAAAAGTACAAAAATGTAAGAAAATGTTGTTCTTGATAAAGGTTTGTTGCAGAAATTTCTTTCCTTCCTTTCATAATAAAATTAGTGATGTATGTTATTGTATAGTATGTTTTCTCACATTCCATCTCTTTGTATTTGAAACTGGTAAATTCTCCAGCATTTCCCCTCATAGCTTACGTGTGTTCTTCAAAATTACCTTTTCTGTATTCACATACCCTCAGTTTTGTTTTTGTGTTTTTTTTCAAATTTCTCTCTTCTCCCTCTCTATCTATACACACATATAAAATGTACATAGGGACATACATACATATATTAGGCTGGTGCAAATGTAATTGTTGTTTAAAAGGTTAAAAATAATTGCAAAAACCGCAATTACTTTTGCACCAACCTAATACATATAAATGCATGAACTGTATATGATGTAAGTTGCCAACATGATGCACTGTTACTACTAAAAACTTCAGTGCATATATCTTCTAATGACAAAGATACTCTCTTTTATAATCATATGCAATGATCGCAATCAGAAAATTAGCGATGATGTGTTTTTATCTAGTCTATAGACCTTATTCAAATTTCATAAATTTTCCCACTCATGTCTTTTATAGCAAAAGGAAAAAAAATTACTGACATACAATAAACTACACACATCTACTTCAATTTTTAATGTAACTGATGAGTAAAGTTAATGACCTTGGAGTGTAGCCTTACAAATTCCTCTGTTTGAATTACAGGAACTTAATGAAACGTCAAGGCCATGTGCTAGCCTGGTTTGTCAACAATGTCAGTGTAAATTGTAAGGGGATGAATAACTGGTATAAAAGAACAGATTGACTTTGGAGTCTATCTAGACTGAGTGTTGGGCATCTTTGTTGTGACCATGGCCTTTAAAATTTAGCTTCCTCGTCTCTGGCTACATTTGCTGTCATGAGTTATATTAGTTGCCCACTTTCAGATCAGTCATAGGGATAAAAAAAATAAACAAAGCTATTATAAATGGTAAAGACTAAATATAAACTTTGTGTAAGTAATCAATTTTTAAGTTAAATTATAATTTATAAAGTACATACAGACTTCATTAAATATTAAATAGCTAAGAATTGTTAAGGTTCCTTGGTCTGTATGTTTCATGTAAGAGTACATAAAAATTAGAATTTCAGAGTAGGAGGAGATCTTAATTGTTACAATCTAGAGCTTTCCAAACTGTATGAGATAATGAGCCTTTTAGCTTTCTGAGCAGCTGGGCTAGTCCTGGGATGCCTACAGACCTTGTGCTGGTCACTTATGGCTGCAAGCAGTCCTGTCTATTTATCCTTGTGTGCTGCATAAATTTTACCATTTTCTATGGACACCATGCCATGAAGGGATAAGGAGGCACTGACTTTGTCCAACAGCCCACTTAATCTTTAAAGATTATCCTCTGCTGTGTCTTTGCTAAATGATTATTCATCCTAGCTATTCAACAAATACTTGGTACCAATTTGTGTACCAGGCACTGTGCTAGACAGAAAGAATATAGCAATAAATAAGACAGAGAAGCTGCTACTTGCTGAGCTTTTACATTCTATTGGGAAAATGACAGAGTTCAAGTAAATGAATGAATGAACCTCATAATTTCAGATTGAATAAGGTGCTATGGATGAAATGAACAGAGTGATGAGAGATATTAGGTGAGGACACTTTAGATGGGTTGTCAAAGAAGATATTTTTGAAGGGGTATCATTTGACTGAGACTGATACAGTTACCGTGTTTCCCCAAAAATAAGACCTAGCCGGACCATCAGCTGTAATGCATCTTTTGGAGCAAAAATTAATATAAGACCTGGTCTTATTTTACTATAATACAAGATCGAGTATAATATAATATAATATAATATAATATAATATAATATAATATAATACCGGGTCTTATTTTAATACAAGATCGGGTATAATATAATATAATATAATACAATACAATGCAATATAATAGTGAGTCTTATATTAATTTTTGCTCCAAAAGATGCATTAGAGCTGATGGTCCAGCTAGGTCTTATTTTTGGGGAAACACGGTGTATTTTAATATAATATTTTAAACCCGGTCTTATTTTAATATAATATAAAACTGGGTCTTATATAATATAATGTAAGACTAGGTCTTATATTAATTTTTGCTCCAAAAGACGCATTAGAGCTGATGGTCTGGCTAGGTCTTATTTTCAGGGAAATACAGGAGGAATAAGCTGACTTCAAAAGAGCTGGGAGAAGAGCATTCCACGAAGAGGGACGAACAAATGCATGGGCCTGGGTGTAGGAAAGGAGTCCTTGTATTTGAGGAACAGAGTGGATGCATGGGTGGCTGGAGCATGGCGTGTGAGGAGGGGAGAATAGTCTGAGATGAGGTTGGGAAATGAGCAGCAGCCACATCACACAGGGGCTTCTGGGCACAGCGAGGAATTTAGAGTTTATTCCAAAGAACCATAGGAAGCCTGTGAAGTGGTTTGAAGGCATAACCTTTGGTAAGATTCTTAACCTCTCTAAACCCAAATTTCTAATCTAAAAGGCTTAATAGTGTGTTACCTACCTCACAGGCTGTTCTGTTGCGAGGTTTTTATGAGCAAATTCAGGTATCAGTGCCTAGTTAGCCCTTAATAAATACTCTAGATTACTATTAGAAACATGCATTCTGTTGTAGGGCAGTGATCGTTCATCAGACTAGTCTTAGTATTAAATACCCTTCAAGATGCTCTAGTTCTGTGCTTACCAGTCAAGTTCTTGATTATTAATTTGAATTCCCAAGTACCTTGACACTAGGAATGGAATGAAGTTCCACAAGTAGTATATACTTGTGTAAGTATTTATGTTAACAGAAACATCTCTTTCTTTTAATCAATACATTTCTGTTATGGTTTATATATATCAGTGTTTAATAAATTGAGTTATTAAATCTTATCTCTGGGTGTGAATAATGTCCACTTATGGATCAAGTCTAGATAAAATAAAGTCCAGATATAGATAAAGCCCACTTTCTGTGCCTCCATGACAAAGCAGGAGATTCGGGATGGTGGTGTATCACTGTATACATACAATATTTGCTTTCAAACCTTTCTTTTTTTTGTTAGTCTACAATTATAACATTTTTCCAGTGGAAAAATGTGTAACATGAAAAACGTGGGAGTGACAATATCTAAAAAATATTTGCTTGACAGAATCCTAAGTAGTAGCCTTAATTTTCTTTCTGCAACTTTAAAGTTACGCTCGACTTTCACTATTCCTGGTAGTTACGTTCCATAAAGTCACCTCAAACACTTCATTAGTGAATCCGGAACCATAGCTCTTCAGGGAAATATAGGACTAGGCTCCTGGATGTCCTTGGTCTTAACAATTTAGAATCAGTCAATACATAACCTTGTTTTTTGTGTATGTCTGTTTAAAGACCCTTATTTAATATACATTGTTGATTCATTAACATTGAACTCAGGGCCAACAGCTCTATGACTCACGCCTAAACGAAGCTTTTCCGATACACATATTTTCTTTATAAGGGATCATATTCTTCTTGTACTTAGAAACACTAGACAGCTCTTCAGCACTAAATTTGGGAGCCATTTTTAATAACAAATCACCAACAAAAGGCATAAAAATGTTAAAAAAGTGGCACTGAGAGAAATGCAAATGAAGACCACAATGAGATATCACCTCACCCCAGTCAGAATGGCTATCATCAACAAGGCAAATAATAACAAATGTTGGAGAGGCTGTGGAGAAAAAGGAACCCTCATACACTGTTGGTGGGAATGCAGACTGGTACAGCCATTATGGAAGGCAGTGTGGAGGTTTCTCAAAGAATTACGAATAGAATTGCCATATGACCCAGCAATCCCTCTTCTGGGTATCTACCCAAAAAATCTGAAAACATTTAGAGATAAAGACACGTGTGCTCCAATGTTCATTGCAGCTTTGTTTACGGTGGCCAAGACATGGAAACAACCAAAATGTCCTTCGATAGATGAATGGATAAAGAAGTTGTGGTATATATACACAATGGAATACTATTCAGCAGTAAGAAAAGATGATATAGGAACATTTGTGACAACATGGATGGATCTTGAGAGAGTAATGCTGAGCGAAACAAGTCAGACAGAAAAAGCAGAGAACCATGTGATTTCACTGATATGTGGTATATAAACCAAAAACAACAAAAGAACAAGACAAACAAATGAGAAACAGAAACTCATAGACACAGACAATAGTTTAGTGGTTGCCAGAGGGTAAGGGGGTGGGAGATGAGGGTAAGGGGGATCGAATATATGGTGATGGAAGGAGAACTGACTCTGGGTGGTGAACACACAATGGGATTTATAGATGATGTAATACAGAATTGTTCACCTGAAATCTATGTAATTTTACTAACAATTGTCACCCCAATAAATTTAATTTAAAAAAAAAAAAAAAAAAAAAGTGGCACTGAATCTGTTGCAAAAAAGGACACTTGTTTACAGTTTGAGACCTGAAACAAGAAGGCAGAGTGTTGCCCTGTTCAACCTCAGCTGAGAACATGCTCAGCTGTCAACTCAAAATTTTCTCCACTCTGTGCATGTACATAACTGCCAATGACCACTAAAGAATCTGAGTATTGATTTTGAGGTGACAAATTTTAGTGAGTAGGTGAATTCGTAAATGCATATTGTAATTATATTATTTTTGGAAACAATTTTTTAAATATTTATTGTGAGAGGGCAGATGTGATATAGGATAACATTTGATTAGTTATTCTTACATTATTTTCTATCATGACACTGACTGTTTTTTAGCCAAACAATCCTATGATTCTATCTATTTTCTCTGTAGTTGTTTGGTTCTCTTTATAAATCTAATGCAACTGTACTTCTGTTCTTCATATGCCTGAAGACAATTACCATCTCAATTAAAAAAAAAAAAACAAGGAAAAAGGCAAGTTAACTTTAAAACTTCGAAGACAAAATAGAATATCTGTGACCTCAGCGTAGGGACAGATCTCTTAGACCACAAAAATCACAAATCATAAAGGAAAAGATTGATAAGTTACATTATCAATAAGTTACATTAAAACGAAGAATTCTGCTTGTCAATATAAACCATAAAGAAAATGAAAGTATAAGCCACAGAGGGGAGAAGATACTGAAGTGTAGATCACTGATAAGAGATTAATATTAGGATATATATAAAGAATTGCTATATATTATTAAGAAAAAGACAGCCTGATAGGAAAATGGACAAAAATACTTGATTCTTTTATGAAAGAGGACTCATAAAGAATATAGTCAGTTCTGTTTTAATGCTTGTTTTAAAAATGTGAAAGTGTTCCAATGCAATATCATTAGGGAATAATTTGGGCACAATGCAAATTTTGCATTTGCTTATGTGTGATATTGTCTTTGACAAACACTAGGATAAATGCAGAAAACTGCACCTCCCTGAGATGAGTCTCATAGGAACACACAAAATGCACACTCCTCCAACATTTTTCAGCTACCTCAGGTCACCGAATATATTATGAGGCACTTCCATCCTGTCTACATCTAGTGTTAGAATTTTCTGTCTGATTTTAGATATTTCTTCTCCCACCACCTCACAACAACCCCAAAGTTGCAACCTTTTCAACATCTACTTGAAGCAGACTTCAGGTCATCTGCTGTGTTTACTGTAGTATTTATGCATTTCTTAACCATTTAACATGTATAAAACTAGGCTATTTTGATTAGATTCCTATCTTTTAAAAAATGTAATATTGACCACTTTTTTTCATAAGTTCTGGTTTTTATTACACAGTTTTGCTTAGCTCAGTGATTTTAGAGACACATGTTGCACTGTAGCAGAACTGACTGTACATACAGTATGGTTCCTTTTATATAATGTTCAAAGACAGGTAAAACTAAACTTCCAGATGAATATGATAAAACTGTAAAGGGGATATAAGGGTTGGGATTGGGGAGCGGTGCACAGAGTTCTTTCATAGGTTATGTTAGATTTTTTTCTTTAACTGGATAGTAGATATAATGGCTAATGGTTGCTTACTTTTATACTATACATATACTTTATTGAGATACAATTCACATACCATACAATTCATACATTTAAAGTGTACAACTCAGTGGTTTATAGAATATTCTCAGAGTTGTGCAACCATCACCACAATTTTAAACATTTTTATTACCCCAAAAAGAAACCCCCTACTCATAGGCAGTTTTTCCCCTAAAGCCTCAGCCCTAGGCAACCACTAATATTTCTTCTGTCTCTGAATTTATCTATTCTGCACGTTTCACATAAACAGAGCCATACAATATGTGATCTTTTGTGACTGGCTTCTTTAATTTAGAATGTCTTCATGGTTCACTCATGTTGTCATATGAATCAGTGCTTCATTTATGTTTATGGCTGAATGATATTCCAAGGATATACCATATATTATTCATTCAATAGTTGATGGACATTTATTTGGGTTGTTTCTTCTTTTTGGCTATTATAATAATGCTGCTATGAACATTTGTATATAAGATTTTGTTTGGAAATAATGTTTTCATTTCTCTTGAATACACACACACACACACACACACACACACACACACACACACACCCAGGAGTAGAATTAGTGGATCATATGGTAATTCTGTTTAACCTTTGAAGGAACTGCCACTGTTCTGCCCAACACCTGCCTTGTTCTTTATTCCCACTAGCAGTATGCCATACATAGTTGACTTTTTCTTTATATCTACTTGATACGTTTTAATATTTTTTTGAAAAGATAGTAGGGACAGTTGAAGTGAGTTGCTATATTTTTTACTTTAAATGCAGAAACAGTTGTTGAGAATGAGCGACTTTTCAGGTTGGCTTTAGGGGTCTTATTAGACGATAAACTCTACTTCAGCATTTGGAGCCCTGAATTACTGAATCTTTGTAGAACACTGGGTTACTTTGTGGTGTAAGTAAATTTCTCTTAAGCAAACTTCCCATATTTTCTTCTAGGTGCTTCCTGATTTTGTGCTCTCTCTGACGGCCCTTGTACACATTCCCAGTCACCCCCTCCCTTCTATTTGCTTTTATAAAACTGTTCCATTTTTTCAATGTTTGTCTCTCAGAGGCAAGTACTCTATACTAACTTACTATTGACTGATGTTAGGTGTTTTACAATTCTCAAGGGATTTGTAATTTAAAAGATGCTTTTGTTTAAAAGAATATATTTTATGATGTAATTTTATGATGTATCCAGTCAGATGCAATCACTTGAGTCTGGAAGAGAAAAATGTGAGGAAGATGGTGTGATGTGAAATCTGTCCCTAAGCAAGGTGGCAGAGCTGGTGTAGAGATGGGTTTTCATGGGTGTAAAGAGTGTAGGTCTTCGCCATAGCTTCCTTGCCTCCCAAGATGTGAGGTGTAGGTTCAGTGCCTGGTGGGTTTGTCTGGCCTGTGGATTTGGGTGTTGCAGGTTGCATAGCCCACAGGCCCTCCTGGGGATTCTGTAAGTTCTCTAATATCTTTCAGAAATTCCTCTTCTGCTTAAACTATCTAGAATTGCCTCCATCTCTTTCTTAATTCCTTAGACTCTTGCTTAGCTGGTGGCTTAATCCTTATATAGATGATAAACAAGAGGCCCAGCTCTTACTTGGCTGGAGAAGGAAGGCCTGCCCAGTAGCTTCTCAATTGGCCTTTAAAAAAAATAGATGTTTTATGAACTATTGAAAGCATATAGAAATTAGTGAATAATAAAATGAACATCCACCTACCCACACTCAGCTTTATCAAATGTATGCATTTAGCCATATTTGATGCTGATTTTTTAATGGAGTAAAACATTACAGATATAGTCTGCTTATTTGACTCTTTTAATTGAGTAGGTTTGCTTTGTTCTTTTCCATCTACAAAGATAAGAGTTTTAGGTGTTGCTGTTCCTGGGTTTCCTTAATGTAAAGATCTAGGGAACACACACAAACACACACACACACACTCAAAGTAAGTTTAAATCCCTGTCTGCCTGTCTGTCTGTCTATCTATCTAAACATGAACCTATTTCAACACCACAGAGTTCATTCTGATTTTCCCCTTTCATCTTTGTAACTCCCTTCTTTGATAGTGAGAAACCTGCCTTCCAAGAACTCAATGTATTTAGCTACCCTGTTTCCCCGAAAATAAGACCTAGCTGGACAATCAGCTCTAATGCATCTTTTGGAGCAAAAATGAATATAAGACCCAGTATTGTATTATATTATATTACATTACGTTATGCTGTATAAGACCCGGTCTTATTTTACTATTACTTATAGTAAAATAAGACCGGGTCTTATATTCATTTTTGCTCCAAAAGACGCATTAGAGCTGATATTCCGGCTAGGTCTTATTTTCGGGGAAACACGTTATTAGATCAACCCTCCCTGATTATAACTAACCTCCTGTCACTGCTTGCCTCTCCTCCCCAGTCTATGCCCTCACATCTGCTGGGACGACCTCTTTATTCTTTTTAGGCTCTAGTGGGATGGTTCAGTGCCACACCTCCCACCCCCACCGCATCCCCATGAATGTTCCCTTCACTCTTCTCAGGTTCCCACAGCCCGCACTAGGCTGCCATTGGTAACTCTGGAGATATTCTCCAAAACCCCATTTGGGATCTGCCAACCCTGCATTAGCTGTGCTTCCTTCCCTGTTTCCCTCTTTCTTTTCCTCCCTCCGGAGCTTCCTTCCCTTCTGATGTTTCAGAGACACAGGTATTCCTATCTCTAAGCATATCACTGAGGATATTTTAGATTTCCTGGGTTTTTTCCCATTAAGTTTTCATCTTCTACCTGCATTGTCTCTTTATCCTCTGAATTGTACATGTTTTCTGTTTATTTTGGTCTGTTCATGTTAGAGTAGTTCCTTAAATGTCTGTTGATTCGTATCTGTTCATTTATTTAGTCCCATGGCTTTAAATATTAATATGCTGATGTTTACCAAATTTATATCACCATCTTGATCCTTTTCCCTGAATTCTGGACTCATCCAGTTTTCTGCTCAATATCTCCACTTGTATATCTAATAAGCACCCAAAATCAGCATATCCAAAATGGAAGTTTTGATTTTCCCCTGTAAACTTTTTCTTCCTCACTTTGGTAGTTTAGTAGTTAGCCTTAGGAAAGGCCAACATAACTCATCTACTAGCTCAGGCCAGAAACTCTAAAGTCACCTTTGACTTTTCTTTTTCTCTTATAGCCCATATTCACTCCATCACAAAGACGTAGGAGCCAGTTTGAAGAGCTCCCGCTTGCCAAATCTGGGACAGTTTGAACAACCAAAATAGTTAAGTACAGTAGTGAATTATAAACCATTGAAAAAATAAGGATTTATGAATTCATACTGACAATAGAAAGATGGACAGATAAATAAGTGCGTGAGGAAGAGGGGCTGTTACAGTAGAATGCAGAGGCCAACTGGTAAATGTGGAAAGAATACTGGCATTTGAAAATCATTTTGCAATCATCATAGTTAAGATTGGACCAGCAAGAATCATCAACAAATTCTAAATATAGGGATTGGTTATTTTGTTCAGGAGTAGAATATTTGTGTGGTCTTAAAGTATCTCCTCAGAGATTGAATGGCAAGGGAAAAAAAACTAACATTAATAGCACAGTGTAGAAATCAGACAATACCTTGCCCAGGTGATCAAATGAACAGTACCAGGGAGGGACAGATGGACGTTCTGTGCCTCCAGATGTGCTACCCTGAGAAGATCACAACATCACCTGTGCAACACTGAGAACGCATAATCTGAATCTAATCACGAGGAAATGTCAGACAAGCCCAAAAGGAGAAACACTCGGATTTTAAAATGGGAGGAGAGGACTTCATTCCTCAAAACTGTCAGTGTCATAAATGTTCTGGAAATGTTCCCAAGGAGCCTAAAGAGGCTGAAGCTAAATGTAATATACAATCCTACACCGGAGCCTGAACTGGAGGGGCTAAAATGCCAGGACATTACTGGGTCAACTCACTAAATTGGGGTACAAACAGTAGATTAGATAAAATATTATATCGTTAAATTTACTGAAGTTGATAACTATACTGTGATTGTGTAAGAGAATATTGCATTTTAAGAAAATATTGAAGTTTTTATGGGAAAGGGCCATGATATATATAACTTCAATGGTTCAGAAAGAAATTATGTTTATATAAATGTGTGTGTGTGTACACACTTGATAGAGAGGAATAAAATGTTGGCAATGGGTAAAGAGGTGAATTTGGTCAATGATATATGGGTGCTCTTTGTACTATTTTTATTTTTGTTATTTTTAAAATAACTAATTATTATAACAAAAACAAAAGCATAACCCAATCTCACTTATTTCCTTTTTCAAGCAAACTTTGTCTCGATTGGACTATTCCAGTCGCCTCCTAACTTTGATCTCTCTCTTTCCACCTCCACACACTGTCCTACAGTCATTTCTTTTTTTAAACTTTTATTTATTTAAGTCTGTTATTCCTGGACCCATCAGCTCCAAGTCAAGTATTCGATTCAATCTAGTTGCAGAGGGTGCAGCTCATAGTGGCCCATGTGGAGATCAAACTGGCAGCCTTGTTGTTAAGAGCACCGCTCTAACCAACTGAGCCATCTGGCCGCCCCCTACAGTCATTTCTTTACACAGCTGGCAAAGTGATTCTTTTAAAACTTAAGTCAGATAATGTCACTTGTCTTCTCATGGTTTACCACTCCACCTGAAATAAAAAATCAGTCCCTATTTAACTAGAGTCTTCAAGGCCTGTATGCTGTGGCCCACTCAACCTCTTTCTTACTATTACTGTTACTGTTACGCACCCCAGCCTCCCTCATCACTCTTCGCCACTCATTTTGCTCCAACCAAACTGGCCTCTTTGTGTTACTCCAGTAGACCAAGTGCACTCACTTTTCAGGGGTTTTATACTTGCTCTTCTCTCTGCCTAGAACATTCTGCCCAGACATCTGTGTGGTTCCTTCCTCTTTTCTCACCTTTGCTCAAATCTGTCTTCATCAGAGACATGATCACTGCCCTTCCTGGTTAAAACAGCATTCTTCTTCCTCCTGCCCATTACCCTCTACCCCCCTTACCAGCTTTGTTCCTATTTCTGCTCTATATGCTGTATTTGTTTGTTGTCTATTTTTCTTTTTCTTTCTTTTCATTTTTTTTTAGAATGTACGCTCCTTGAGAGAGGACTTGGTTTTGTTCCCAGCTGTATCCTCAGTGCCTGGCACATAGGCTCTCAGTAAATGCTTGAAAATGGAAGAATATTTAAGCTTCAGGCACTTAAAAGCTGACTGAAAACTCAGTGTATGTGAGTGGAGCTTCTTGGTTTTGATAGTCTTCACTGTAGGGTGATGAGTTTGGTGTGTGGACATCCAGCTGTCAGATCTTTGTCTCTTAGGCAGGTCCATTCCCCTGAGAGGTTTCCACCAATTTCCTGGCTGGAAAGGGAGAGAAGAAGGTGGAGCAGGTGTATAAGCCTGGTTTCTAATCTTCTGGAGAAGAAGTGGGGCTCCCCCTGCTTTTTTATTGTCTTTATAGTAGGATTTTAGTAAAGAGTGCAGGGAAACAAATGTGTTCCTTCCACCAATCCAATTGGCCCTCACAATACAACTAAGAAGACTCTTGCTGGATTCTATATGATATTAGGAAACTACAGTTGACTTGGCAACTGAGAGTCCTTTGCTCCCATTAAGTTATGCCTACGAGTTGAAATGAGAACTTCTCAAATCAGAGTGTCTCAGCCACTAGCCACTTGAGGCTATTGAGCACTTAGAATGTGGCTTGTTTGAATTGAGATGTGCTGTAGGTGTAAAATACGCACCAATTTTCAAAGAATGAAAACAATGTAAAATATATCCTTAATAGTCTTTTAAAATATTGACTACATGTTGAAATGGTAATATTTTGGATGTATTGAATTAAAATGTATTGTTAAAATTAATTTCATCAGTTTCTCTTTTTTCAAATTTTGCTACTAGAAATTTAAAATGACATATGAATTGCATTACAATTTTTTTTGTTCAGCGCTGCTATAGAGTCCAACAGCTAAGGCAAACACATGGTCCTGGGTCCTAGAAAGCCATGGAAGGATCAGTTAGCAGACAGACTTCCCCCCCCAAAGATGGACACTTTCATGTTTGATCTTGCTGTTCCTCTAGTTATTATACTTTCATATACTTTGAAAAGAGCTATTACCCTTGTTAACTTTTATATAGATATGAACTTGCCAATTTCTTCCATCTCCGTTTTTTTTTTTTTTTTTTTTTTTTTTTGGAATGCTAAATTGCTAGTAAAACTGTAGAACAGAACAGAATGGATCCAAAATTTCCCAACTGTATTGTTCTATTTAACATTAGTGCTATAACCTAGATACACTTGGATCCTAGGATTTTCAGTCCTATAGAGTAATTCCAGAGAGTATGAATAGTATGAAAACATTGCCCTTTCACATATATAAGCAGTTTTTCTAATTGCCTGAAAATAACCTGTAGAAACACCTAGCTGAAACAGAAATCAAGACTGCTTCCTTTTGACCATCCAGTGAATAACATTCATGATTATTGACTGGTACTGGATCAATTTGGCCTCAAAGCCCAATTGATTACACTGTATTCTTATAGCTATATTGGCCTTTTACTTCTCCACAGAGGCACAGATTATAGTCAGTTTGGCATTCATTTTTAATTTTATGAAGAGTGTTTCAAATTAAAACCTCCTATCAGATCACGCTCCCTCCTTTGAGACATTAATGTGGTCCTTATGTAATTAAGCCATCCACCATTCAAGCCGATTAACAACTTCCAGAATAGGAATTTGAGGTTGAAAACACTATTCCCAATTGCCATTCTGCAGCCTGAAGGATTAGGGAATTATAGCCCCTTATTTATGACTCATCTTTTATCAGAATGCAGAAAGATGAAATCTTCCTTATTTCTCAGTTACATTCCTTTTTCCTTAGTTGTGTGCTTAGGATGATAATTTTTCCTCAGACCTGAAGAATTATGTCTATTTTTTCTAAAGGTTGAAAGATATCAGACTCTGTAGTCAGATTTGTATGTCCCTCGGACTAACTTTTTGAGTTAGTCCATTTTGAAAAGGATATATTTCAGGTAGCTAGCAGATAATTTTAATATAAATGTATTTCTCTTTCACAGTTGAAAAAGTTCTGTAGTCTCTATCTTTCCTTCCTATATTTTTTCTTCAGAAGAGAGAACACTTCATCTTTCTGTGGTTTAGTTCTTTTTTTACCCACCGTACATTTAAATTGCACTTTTAAACTATGTACGAATATATAGTTTTTCCATGGTGAGTAATTTGGTTTATTTATACTATCTCCCACCTCTTTTCTTCCTCTTACTCTCTAGTTTTGTTAGTTATAATATTTTTAGTTTTGCTACAGGTTATTTTCGTAACAAATCTTATATTTTAATTTTTATTTCATCAACCGCAGATTGTATTTCTTCATTATGTAAGATGAGGAAGTTAGTATCCCCTCCTCTGTTATGCTTTTAATAGAACAGTTATCTGGCTTTTTCCTAGCGGCAAATGATGTTCTTTTCAGTGTCTGGGTTTCTGTATGGAAAGTGTGGGGAGGGACCACCAAATGTCCCAGGTGTTGTTCAAACCTTCTTTTTTGTTTTTAATGAGTTAATGAGTACTTTTTTTTTTTTTTAATCTTATTGGGGAATATTGGAGAACAGTGTGTTTCTCTAGGGCCCATCAGCTCCAAGTCGTTGTCCTTCAATTGGTTAGCTTGTTGCAAAAGTAATTGTAGTGTTTGCAATTATTTTTAACCTTTTAAACTGCAGTTACTTTTGCACCAACCGAATAATTGTGGAGAGTCATCTCAGCTCTAAGTCCAGTTGCTGTTTTCAATCTTAGTTGCAGGCGGTGCAGCCCATCATCCCATGTGGGAATCGAACCGGCAACCATGTTGTTGAGAGCTCGCCCTCTAACCAACTGAGCAATCCGACCACCCCCAAACCTTTTAATTTATTGCCCTATTTCCCATTGCTGCTCTCTGTCCAAGCTTAGAGCATCTCCTAGTCTTTGATGGGAAAACTTGTTCCTACTTCTACTACAACTCTTTCTCATTATTTAATCTGGGTCTTCTCCACTATGGTGTATTTGTCAGTGTAATATCATTTGCTATCTGTCTTCCCTAAATTTATCAAGATCTGATCTCCTGCAGTCCCTACCCCATTCTCAATGCATTCATACCCTTCCTTTACTGTCCTATCAGTGAGAGTTTACAATGGAAGAAGGGAAATTAAACACGTGCTCAGTTTGCTATCTTGAACCAGAGGATCTAAAAGTGATACTTGCCTTTCATTACCCCAAGAACAACATTCAAGTTGTTCTTGAATGTTTTTATGATGCTTTTATACTGTTCAGAATACTTTTACATAACCTATTTAATCCTCATAACAACCTTGATGTAGGTGGGACATGTATTATTTTTGTTTTACAAATTAGGAAACTGAGGATGGAGAAGATAAGTAAGGATTTACTGAAGGTCACTTACCTGAGTAAGTTGCAGAACTGGGATAAAGATTAGAGCCCAGTTCTTTCAACTCATAGTGCAATTAGTTCTGTTTTCATTATACTGTTTTTGAATGAGTACAGGGCTATCAGTTTCCTCAAGTTTTTAGTCCTTCCCCCATCCCTCCATGGTCTTTGTGCCATATCTTCTTTGAAATAGAATTCTAGCACTTTTTTTTACCAGCTCTCTTATTCTCTGTCTTCTTGTTCTGTCTTGTTTTTTAGGTTATCAGATGATGGAGTTATTTTGACTGTTTTGGGGAGAAAACTAGTGATCTTACGTGGTTTCATTTTTCTGTAGGTTAATATAGCCGTGCATATGTAAGCTGCTCTTCATCTGCTCAGTGAGAGTTAAGCTACTATTTTTTTTTAATTGGGGAATATTGGGGAACAGTGTGTTTTTCCAGGACCCATCAGCTTCAAGTCAAGTCATTGTTTTTTAGTCTAGTTGTGGAGGGCGCAGTTCAGCTCCAAGTCAAGTTGTTGTTTTCAATCTAGTTGTGGAAGGTGCAGCTCACTGGCCCACGTGGGAATCGAACCAGCAACCTTGGTGTTATGAGCACTGCGCTCTAACCAACTGAGCCAACCGGCCGCCCTTATGCTACTTTTTTAACCAACATTTTCCACTTCCCATTCTTTCTAAAATCAGTTCATGAAACTAGAGTGAAGAATTGTTAGTAGTGCCAGTCTATAAAGGCTACATATAGGTAGTTTGGTTGTATCAGTTTGATTGGGTTCTTTCAAGTGGATTAGACATGCATTCTGGATATAGCACATATTGAATCATAAACGTTTATTGTTTACTTTTCATACTTATTTACTAGGTAAAAATCAACCCGCGACAGATCTTCATCAAAAGTATTTGTGTCCCACACTCTAGTACTATTCAAAGCTTCATTTTCCTAGAGATCTTGAAGGTAGACTAGAGTTTACTTGTGATTTATGTGGTGATGTAACCTCCTTCTAATAGAGTAGACTAGGGTTTGTGCCATAATTATACCTCTTTTTCTGGAAGGAACACACACACCCACACAAACACACCCACACACACACACCCACACATACTCTCTCTCTCTCTCTCTCACACACACACACACACACACACACACACTAACTTCATTGACGCTTTCTTTAGATTCAGATTTGTTGACTTACACAACTCCATGTTGCACCATTTATAAAATCCTATTTGAATAGTGCCTTCTAGAGTGGTGCCAAAAGGCAGCCCTCCTAGACTTACCTAATTTAAAAACTCATAGAGTATAATTTCATGGAATCATTTTCAGTTTGGAAGTCTTTGTTCAGCTTGGATTCTGACTCACTGTAAAGTCTTTTGTCTTATTTTTTTGTTACATAAAGTTTTAAAAAAAACCATTTGTTCTACTGCCCACTTACCTCACAGAGAAGATAGGATTGTTAGATTTTAAAAAATTATAGTGGAATTCCTTGGAGATAAGTTGTAGATGGTAAGTGTTACCAGAGTCTCTGATCATAAATATAAACACAGTTCTTTAAGTTGTGAAGTTGGAAAATGAGCCTTAAATACTTGTTATTATATAGCTGCACTTGATTGTTTTTAAGTTGTGCTTAGACTTGTGATTCGCCCTTTTTCAAAAAGGAATTTTATTATTTGAATCCATTGCATATACTACTTGCTTGTTTAAAATACTACCAATTTGATAAGAACTTTTTTCTAATATTGAAGTTGTGAACATGTAATTCCAAATCTAGAGCTAATTTTTTACTTTTTAATTTTTCAAGAGAATGTTGAACTTTATATTTTAATTTGAAAATTCTGATCCTAGAGTAGCTGAACCATGTGGAAATAGGAAACATGCAAATAGTATTGACATCTTCCCTGCTTATAAGAAAAGGGTTTAGATGTAGATACTAACAAATCTATATTTATGAATGAAAAAAATATATATCTAGTATAAGCCTGTGCTAATTTTAATTTGATTTTAGATAGAAGTTTTTAATATGAAAGGTTAATATACAATAGGAAAAGATTACAAAGTTTAAAACTTCTCTGAGCTTTTTTGGTTAATATTATCTTTTCTTCTGTCACATTTAATTAGTTGTCTTTTTTGTATTTCCTGTATAAATTGTATTTTATATTGTTGGAGGAGTAAGGTGGAATTTGTACAGATTTCTGGAAAATGAATTTTAAAAAAATTCAAAAGAAATCTATTCACATTCATCATCTCATTCTCCTGTATCCCCTAGTGCCTGGCTTTACACATAGGTACATAATAAATGTTTGCACTGTACTGAATTGAAGTTTTTCCTATGGGATTGAAAACAGCCCTGTGAAAGAACTGAGAAAAACAATTGACCACACTGGATGTGTAGCCCAAGCTATTGTTTAGTCTCAGGATGGACTATTCTGATTTTGACTTGCAGGATTTTGAACGTCTCTGGTTGTTCCCAACAGACTGGTCGTCTTTGATTCACCCAGATTATTTGGTTGTGGTGTTAAACAGGATGTTAGATGTTGGGATTGAGGACTGTCTTGAAATTATTGCTTCTGATTAGCACTCGTCTCCACTTGTCAGTTAACTACTGAGAGCTTTAATAAAGGGGTTTTAAAAGTAAGGCAAAACTTTGCCCTCTCCCCTTACTAAACCTGTAGCATCTGGCAGTAGAAAAAAGTATAGTGGGACTTATTGGCACCATGGTACAGAGCATTGAAGAATTCCATATTGTGACAACACATCAAAATAAATTGCTGTCAACAGACCAAAACACCAAGTGCTGTGATTCTGTCTGACGTGTGAAGATTCAGACAGGCTGTCTTGACAAGTTGTGGTGGAGCACCTGCGTTTGACAGAAGACAGTGATATAAATCTGATTTGCCTGATATGAAGCACCTAGATATAGTTAATGCTGGTGACAGTAAGTCTGCATAAAATTTCCAAGACATGAGTCTGATTTTATTTCCTCTATTATGTGGCATTATTTTCTTTCGGTCACATTTTGATACTTACTTGGTTCCTATTTGTGTTCACAGTTTGGCTTTGAAATATAATTGTGAATGATAAGTTCTGAAAAATATTAACAAATTAAGGTTTAAGTCAAAGTCAGCCTTTTTTTGGTAGTAGGCAAATACTGCTGCAGTTGCTCAAAGGAAAAGAAAAGCAATGAAATTTTATTTTATACTAATCATAAAAGTAATCACAGTTGAGGTTGTATTAATTTTGTAACTTATAGCCAAAATATTGAAAACGGGTTTAAAAGTCATGAGTTACTATAAATCTTCTCTCGAGATGTATTTGGCTTTAAAGCCTCTAGAAGAGGTAAAATCATTGAATAGGTGGTTAATTTTTACTTTTCATCACCAATAAATGATAACTTTTTATGGTTCCAGCAAATATCATAGCTCATTTAAGAATGTGTAAAACATATCATAGCGCTGGAGTTTAATTATAGAACTTTCTAGTAGCTTCTCCGTTTCAGTTCTTCATGTAACCACAGATACTTCATTCTTGACAGTGGTAAGCTAGTAAGAAATGCATAGAGATAGAAACTTCAATTATATTTTTCTAATTACATCTTAAGATTTAAGAGCTATTAATAATGGACTTGTAGTTGAAAGAAAGAATCCTTTTAAAAGCAAAAGATTCCTATAGAGGGTTTAGATTACATAATTTCTGAAGATTTAAGACAATTAAAAAAATGGAAACGAAGACAAGGTAATGTTAATTGTTTCCTTTTCACTCTTCTATAGTAAGTAAATTGTTGGTAGCATTCATAGTAAGACTTGTCATTGTCCAGATGTAGAAATCTATTCAGTTTTCCCTGGTTTCAAAGATGCTACTATTATTTATTTTTAAAATCTCATTTGAATATTAGTTTCAAATTATAGCCAATTTTTGCTCCATGTTGTTGAAAAGCAGAGAAAGAATTCAGCAATTCCCCAAAGTTGAGAAATTTTGAAAATTACACTGTCCACTATATTGTTTTTAAAGGTATAAAATATTTTTTTAAAAAGTACCATTCATTCTTGACTCTATTGTTATTTTATCCCTTAAAGGCTGCTAATGAGAAATAGAGCCTCATTATGATTTTAAGGATGAGAGAGGAAGGCTTTTAATTAATGATATGTAAATGGTCTTGAATTGATTATGTTAGAATATCAAGAGAGATGGGTAGAAGCTGTGGTGTAATATATTTTAATTAAGAATTAATTAAAAATGATGGCAATTTCATAAAGCCTCACAGAAAATAGTGGAATTTACTTTCTGTCAGGAGTAAATTAGCCTGTGATTAAATAAAGGGCCTGCATTAATAGTGGAGTTATTTTTAAACTGTGCTATGAAGAATTATGTAATTTTTCCTAAATAAGTAAAATTAAAATTTAATATTTAAAGGTGGGTTGTAAACAGTGGCAGGGAGCTAACATGCTTGTGAACCTAATTTATTGTTTCTTTGTTAGAAAAATTTTGTATAAATATTTTTAACTTCTATACACTGTGTAGCATTAAAAGAATGGACTTTGTGCTATTGCGCAATTAATAGTCGGGTAAAGAACGCTCTTACAAGTAGCCTTGGTAATGTTTTTCCTCTAGGTCTGTTGTGCAGAAGATCTGGGACAATTCTTTACTAATCACTGAAAATTATTATTATTATTATTATTATCATTTTGAAAATTATTTTTAAAAGATGTACTTATTGTTGTTCTCCAGAGTTTAAAAACATTTCTTACCTAGATGTGGTTTTTCATTGTAAATACTAATACTTTTACTGAAGATGATAGCACCTCTTTATATCATTCTAAAATGATATATTTCTTCATGTTGAAACTTGGTATTTTCCTGAGTGTGTTTTATATTCAGATCTAATAGGTAACATTATTTTTATAAACAATTTTTTTCAGTAGTTTACAACATGTTTTGAAAGGAAGCTTTGTTTGAGTTTTATTTGGATTGTAGTTTGACTGTAGTAGAAGAAAGGCTGTATAAGTAGTGCTTATATTTCATGAATGTTTTCCCATACAGTCATACAGGGTATCATCTCTGTGTGTAGCTGATTGTATCGGATTATTTAAAACTCCACATAACATACTGTGACATCCTCAACCTTAATTCTGTACTTCATACTTAAGAAACACACACTAACGAGTAGTTGATCTTGGGGATTTTATAGGTCTTCCATCTTAGCAGTTGTATAATTTGGGTATGCACTTGTGGTCTTTAAAAAAATTGCTTTATGCTAAATAGCTAAAAAAAGAATGTGTATCTTTCTTTGTCAGTAACCACTATCATTCATTAAGGCTCACTGGCCTATGTTTGCCCATTTAGCAAGTATGTATCTTGTGTGTGAAATTTCATAGAACAGCCCTATTTTGTGAAGCGACTGTGAGGTTTGAAACTCAAATAAAGGTGTGGGAAAGGGGCGGAGATGAACATTCCCTGCTTGCCTTTGCAAATGCCTACAATTACTTCTCATTATTAACGTTTTAAAATTTACCCCAGTTACTCTAGTGTATAAAAATGTGTACTTTATAAAAAAAATGTTATGACCCTGTGTGTTTACTTTTATTCACTTTACATACTACTCACAAAATGGATTTTATGTATCTCTGTGCTTTATGCTATTCATTGCTTTCATCTTAATGCTGATTTTAAGTTGCAAAGATAGATTTTAAAACACTGAATTTAATATATATGTGTGTGTGTGTGTGTATATATATACATATAAAATGTTATTATGACTTAAGGGGAGATAACTTTTTTTTTGGATGATAGTTTTAAAGAATGTTTTCTGTGTTAGGTCATAATAAAGTTTTATAACATCTTTGGAGATGTAGGGCATTGGTTCTCAAACTATGTTTTCAGGATCCCTTTCCATGCCACTCACAATTATTGAGAACCCTAGGGATCTTCCGCTAATGTCGATTGTATCTATCAATATTTACCATATTAGAAATTTTAAAAAATACTAGTTTATTTTAAAATAACAATAATAAAACTATTGCATTTGGACAAAAATGACATTTTAAAAATAAAAAACAACTCATGGTTTCCAAAAGAAAAAAATTAAAATAGTGGTATTGTTTTTCAGTTTTTGTAAATTTCTTCAATGTCTGACTTCAACAGCTGCATTCTTATATCTGTTCTGCATTTAGTCTGTTGTAATATAACTTTATGTAGCTCTTTGTAAAATTCATTGTATACTCAGCGAATGAGCGTATAAAGGGCAACATCTTAGTAACATTATGAATATAGTTTTGACCTTGCCAGACTGCTGAGGGTGCCCAGGGGTTCTTGGGCCACACTTTGAAAACCACCGATTTAGGAAGAATTCTCATTTTACAAGTAAACATCACATCACTGTTTACTTCAGATATGCTATACTGATAACCAGGATCCATTTTTCTTTGTTGTTGTTGTTGTTGTTGTTTTTTCCTTTTCAGTTTTAGGATTTAGAGCGTCAATCTATGATTGTGACATCACCGAGTTTAATGTAGTGGCTTCCCTTATTCTGGAATCTAATTTGGGGGCTTTGCTAGAATATCCTATATATATCTACCTAATTTTGATTGGGAGACACTTTTAAATGTTAATTATGGGTGACATTTTTCAACCAGTTCAATTCTTGCATGGTATCTTTGAATGAGAAAGGCAATAACATTAATATTTGACTAGTTCCAAAAGTTGAAACATTTAATTCTGGGAGTAAATTGCTAAAGTTGAATATAGACATAGAGATTCTAGCCTAATAAAATCCTTTATTCACCACAGTCTTATTAAATTCTTCCTGGGAATGATTTTTAACTACTTTTCATGGTTCAGATCTTTCATATGTAGGATTCTTTATTTTTAAAAGAAAATGCTTCCTTACTTGAAAATCAAATTATTTATTTACTGTTCTTATATCTTGATTATTTGTCACAAATGATCCAGGAATAACCTTCCTCTTTCTTCACAATGTTTTAAATGACATTTGAGACAGAAATGAAAATCAGATATTATAAGTGCTTAGTGACTCTAGCTTGTCTGGAATATCCACTGATTAATGTAGGGTCATTGGTGATTAGGGAAATCTTTCCTTTGAAAATATATCTATGATTATGAATTATACAAAAACATAATAATGGTAATATCAGTAAGAAGTATTTTTAGACAGTTCAGCTGATTGTGTGAAGACCTTATTGGGAAGAATAGATTGCTCTGTCCTTCAATTATGGGCATAATTTTTAACCTAACATAATTATGCCGTGTATAAATGAATATATTTGAATGAGGTATCGGTAGAAATTCTGTCTGAAGTAAAGGGTCATGTAGGGTATATGAAATTTTTACATATTAATTTTTACTTGTGATATGTTTTAAGCACACAGCCATCTATAGACCCTCCTGTCAAATTTAATAAATGCTAACATTTTTCTATATCTGCTTTAGATATTAATTTTAAAAAACAACCCCAGTTATATATAGTTGAAGATTCCCTATCCTATAGCCCACCAACTTCGCTACCTACACAAAAGTAGTGCTTACCTTATAGTTGGGACATATGCTTCTTTGAATTTTCAAAAAACTTGCTTTATATGTATGTGTTCATAAGTAATATATAGTTAGCATTTTAGCATTGATAATAAATATAATGTATATCTGTAGCATACACATAATACATATATTGTTTTGTAGCTTGCTCTTTTTCACTGTTGTTTTCCAAGTGTATCCAGTTTTTTACCTGTGGATTGATTTCATTTGTTTTAACTGCTTTGTTATATTCCATTGTGAAAATGAACTTCACATTCATTTCACAATTGATGGGGGCGTAAATTGTTTTAAAAAGTTTTGCTGTTATAAATATGCTTGTACACTTATTCTTGTTTACATGCAAGAATTTTTCTGAGGTGTATAGGTAGAAATAGAAATGTTGGTATAGAGTATGTGTGTATTCAACTTTACACGATGTTGCTAAATTGCTTTCCAAAGTGGTTATACCAATTTACATTGCTACCAGCAGTAAGACAAAGCAGTGAGCTTTGTTCTGGAATTATGCACTTATTTTTCAGAATCAGAAAGTTAATTCACTTAGGACGTGAGTCTACTATGTGTCTTTATGTGTTGGATATAGATGTCAGTAGTTTAAAGTGGACTTTTGCTGGATATAGTAATTTGCATTTTGCTTTTTTGGAAGTACTAGTTTGTTATTTAGAGGATTTATTTTGAGTTATTGGTAAACTGATAAGATAAACAAGACACAAAAGTCATTTAATTAAATATGCTTGTATCCATATTTTTACTAGGAAATAATTTTGTTTTTGACTTGTCAGATGGGATCTGTATAATTGTACTGCCTAGAGAAATTTTCCATATATTTGAGAATAAAAATGCTCCAACTGTATTTGTTGAACATAATTTATTAGGAATCAAAGCCATCATATATAGGATAGGACCAAAATTAAGGTTTCTGTAAGTTGTAGTGTGTCAATATTCATGTCACAAGAAAGATTTGTCACAACAGAACCCTGTAAAAGGGGAGATGGGAATAAATACTTTACAGCTCTTCGGCTGTCTGGCACTACTCTTTAATGTATTCTTATGACTGGTTGATCATTTAAATGCAAGGTTAGAAATAAATTTGATGATCCATCTGGAAAAATAAGATTGGTCAGTTTTTAAAAACTACTCTTCACCTTTCAATTAGCATATCAACTTACATCCGACAAAACACAGCAGCTTTGGGCTGTAGTTAAACGATAACAGGAACTTATTGACCACAGGATTCTCTCAGATGAAAAGTTTTGTAATGTATTTAGAATGTTCAATTTATTCAATTTATTAGGAAATCAAAAGGAACATAGCATTCTAAACATCATTCTGACAAATTTGTTTGCCCTTATTTCTATTAAAAGTATTTCAAAGCCTTTGATTTGATACTGAAAATCAGTAACCCAAGTCACCTTCTTTGTTCTAGGATAAACAGAACGCATGCTTTCTGCAGTTTCCTTGATCACTGAGAAAATGCCTATAGCAAAACCACATGGAGAGAATGTAGCTGAAGGTGATCCCTTGAGAGTTTTTTTGATTGGAGCTGGGAGTTTGGTATTGAAAGAAGAGGGAGACAGACAGGTTGTTTGAAAAAATTCCCATTAGGCCAAATGCTTATGTTGGAGCTGTGCTACAACATTTTTCATGTAGAAAGTGCAACTTTATCAATTTTAAGGGTTAAAGGCTATTCATTGCATAATTGTAATAATGTCTTTCTACTTTGGAATTTTTATATACATCTTATTGTACTTCATTAGCCAGTGGACCAGAAATTTCATTTATTCACATGCTGCTTGTCAGTCCTTCTTTTCTAGGATTTTATTCTGGAAATATGTTATTACAAAATTTATCATTTAATTTTTAAAGTCAGTGCAACTACATTTCCTTTAGCTAAATACACTTGTCAGGTTTATAGACAGCGAAAGGAGAGATAAGCTTGATGATTTGATTTACAATTATTGTGATATATGTACCATGTTAATGTTAATATTTTCTTAGGAATTTTAATATGGTTAGGTGAGTAATCTTGACATTTACTTTGCTAGTCAAGCGTTGCTTAAACTTCTGTATATTTTCAAGTTTGGGTGCAATTTAGTTAAAATTCTCATATGTGACATGCATATCTGCTTAATTTTGAACATCTCAGCAGTTTCTTTGAAGTTTTCCTTGCAACTAAACTGTTAGGATGCTCAATATTTTGACCTCCCTTTCTTTAAAAGAAAAAACAAGGAGCAAAGTAGAAATATTTCAGTGTTTTCCTGCCAGAAGAGAAGCAAAGTTAATTGTTTTAGGACGATTCTAATTGAAGAATGAAAGTGCCATGGTCTTTTAAAGATTGGCTTGGTCCTGGCACTGCTCTGTGGCAGTGGAGCCCCAGATGCCTGGCCAAGCATCCCTTACCGACATCTGGAACCAGTTGCAATACATCACTGTCAAAACTGCTTTCTATACGTATCTGCATTTACACATTAGTTACCCACGCAGCACTCATCAAAAAAGCTGAACAATCTTGACATGGTGTCCCTTGTGGAACTGCAAAGGTGAACCGAAGTTGGGAGGCAGTGTCTCGCGTCACTGTCTGCTGAGCTCTTATAACAGGAAGCCTGATTAAAAGTGAAAGGAAAAATTTATCAGTTGCCTCAGCTCTGTAGACTTCAGTATAATTTTTTTATTTACAAAAGGGATTTTTTTTGGTATTATGTAAAGCATATGTATTCTGAGCACCAAACTGATTTTATTTTAGAACGAGAAAAATATTTCTAGCTTTTAGTTGAAAAAAGATTGCTTTGTTTGTTTCTTAGATTTGTTAGTAGTATAATTTTTTATGTATCATTTTAGGGAAAATGTAAATTTAAAAATAGAACCATGAACTGTAGATAAAATATTGATAACACCGTGTCACTTAAATGTAATTGAAAAATAGTATAAAATTTGAAACAATTGGCCTTTGCTATTATATTGGTGATAGTAATGTTTGTGCTTATTAATTTTCCAAAAGCTGAATAACAGAAAAGGAAAAGTAGTTATTTATAGATATTTTGTTTTGTGTATTTACCTGTGTTTTTGAAAAAGAAATGCAAATTTCGACAAAGAAGAAACATTGGCTCTTTATATAAAGAACTATTCAGGAGTCTTTGCTGTCACATCCGCTACAATAACACTAAGTAATGATGACAATGGCTGACAATCATTGGACATTTTATGTACTAGAAACATTCTATCTGCTTTATATGGATTATCTCATTCAAATTTAATAAAAGGGGGTACTATTTCCTCTTTTTGATGGAAGGAGAACCATACTTAAAGAAGCTAAGTGACTTGCCCAAATGCACACAAGTAACAAGTGGTAGAGCTAGAATTCAGTTCCCCAGCAGTCTGTTTTTAGAGCTCATACTGGGTTTTGTTTGTTTTTTGGTATTTCTGTTTTTTATTCATTGTTTTGTACGTTTTACTTCATAAGGATTTCCAGACATTCAAAAAAGTAGAGCATACGGTGAATTCTTATATAACCATCAACCAGATTTAACCACCGTCAATATTTTATACTTGTTTCATATCTCCTTCCACAGCCTTTTTCTTGCTAGAATATTTTAAAACAAATTCTAGACACCATATAATTTCATCTCTAAATACTTGTTTGCTTTTTAAAAAGATACTTTCTTCTTTACATAAACCACAGTGCCAATATTACACTTCATGAAATTAATAAGTTCTTCAATTAATAAGACTTTATCTTAATATCATCTAATATCTATTCAGATTTCCTGATTGTCTAACCTATGCTTTTTTATAGTTGGATTGTTTGAATCAGGATCCAAGTGTCCATTCACTGTATTTTGTTAGGACTCTTAACTGTCTTTTAAACTACAACGGAGAGACAGCCTTCCCCCTCAATGCCACCCCCACCCCACCAGCCACCAGTGTTTTCCACACACTGTTGACTTCTTGAAGAAACCAAAATGGTTATCCTGTAGAATGCCTCACATTCTGGATTATGTTTATTACTTTTTCATGGCATTATTTTATTTATGCTTGTGTTCTCTGAATTTTTTCTAGATTGGAAGTTATATCTAAAGGCTTGATTAGATTCATATTTTTATCATGTCAGCCATAAAGTTTGATTGTCTTACTTTTTGTAATGCTAAGGTTGATTCCAGTAGTGCCCTTTACCTAATGGTTTACCATCCATGGATGGTCAGTGCTTGAATTACTGAATTTCTTAGGGGTTGAAAATGGTAATTTCCAATTATGTTATTCCTTCATTTATTAGCCAAAACTCTTTAGAAGAGCTTTATTCGATCCGCTGTGGCTATTTGGCTATACTGAAATACAATTCATACTTGGAAAGGCAGCATAAAATGCTTAATTCTTTCCCTTTAATTATCAATTTCCAGAGTAATGAGGTACCTTAATATGTATCCTCCATTGGTGTATAAGTCTTTATTTGTTTCTTTTTTCCTTTTAGTAGTTATTATGGATTCTTGGCTTTTTGTATGTACAGCGTGTTTTAATCAGTTGCAGGCATTATACTTTTTGATGCTAAAATTGTCCCACATTTGTCCAGTGGGATCTCCTTCTGGCTCGATCTCCTTTTGACAAGACTTCATTGTTAGCATTTATACCTTATTACTTTCTGGCGCAGCACAATATGCCAGGCTCAACTGATATATTCCTAGCATTAGACCTAGAATCTACCATTTCTCCAAAGAGCCATGGTTCTTTTTAATTGAGGAATGAAATATGAAGACCACAGTATGGGTACTTATTACTATTGGGTTGTTTGATTGTAGGAAAAGAGGGGGAAAAGTGAGTTCTCATTGATAATTCTAATTCAAATTTAAGATTACAGGGTTTTTACTTACTGTGTTTGATGTTATACTTGTATTTCCCTTTGTTATGCTAAAAATAGGATTCCTAACAAAATTAACATAATTATTTTCTTTGTCATGTTGTATCTATGATGGTTTCAAAAAATCAACAGACTATTGAATGAATTTGAAGTCTTGGCAGTTTTTCCTGGGGAGGGTCCTCAGATTATGTCTCCCTGTGGAGGTATAAACCACTGTGTTCTGAGGTCAGATTGAAAGACAGTTATATCATTTAATGAGTCTTCAGTTTTAAATTGTTTTCCTCCATGACTTGGAGCCTGTATAGAGTCCTTCCAGTTTCAGTAGTTATTTTCAGCTTCACTTGCCTAGGATCCCACGTAGCATTTGTTCTTTTCCCTGTGGGGGTGACTTTGTACTGGTGAGTTCTGGGTTCCATGGCTATCACTTTAGTATTTCTCTTTGCCATCATCACTTGCTGTTATTGGATGTTTGTGGCCACACTCATATATATTGCAGGACGTGGCGGGAGGATTCCTTGTCACTGACTCTTGTAGAAGACATCATGTGTAGGTTTATTCTTTCCTGAATGCTCTGTCTAGTTATGATGATGAAATTTGCTGAGATTTAAAAAAAATATGTATATTGCTATGTTCTTATATCTGGAAGTTCCAGAATCTGTGTAATCTTAACCACTGTATGATATTGCTTCTGTGGTGCTCTAGCATGCAACTTGGCTTAAGAGTTTTTTGCGCTTTATGCTTGGGTCCTAATTATAGAGTTATGATTAGGAGGAGGAGCAAAGGGGGAGAAGAAATAAGTATTTACAGCAGTAAGTTCCTGCAATATGCCAAGAATGTGCTGGTAATGAAAAATAAATATTACATTTTCTTGCTGAATCCTTGTAATACCACCATAAATTTGTATTACCCTAATTGTATAGATTAGAAAACTGAGCATTGGGAAAGTTCAGTAACTTGCCTAAGATTACATGGCTAAGTGACAATGCTGGACTCAGATTGAGGAGTATCTAGCCCCAAAGCCTGTGCCTTTCCTATTTAGACTACACTCAACTTTCTAGGAACTTTTGTAACATGGATCTCAGCAGCAGCCTGCAGAGTACCTTAAACCAAAAAGTTTTAGGTTGGGGGCCATGAGACACAAATCAACCTTGTCTAAACTCAGGTTAATTCTCTTAAAACATTTGTACTGATTATAAGCTATCTCTAGAGTTAAATTATTTTGTGAAACAGTAGCTTAAAAGGTTGAGAAGGATCTTTAAAAAGTGTCTTATCCTTGATTCTTTATTAAAGATGAAGGAATTAGAGCACGTGTTACCATGAAATATATTTGGCTTCTAGATTCCTAGGAAAGCGCCATAATGGTGTAGCATAATAGAATGTGGTCCTGCCCGATATCTGAACTCCTCATTAGTGTTATAACTCACAACTGAAAACTGCCTTTTCTGATGTTCTCCCCGTCTCAGCAATATGCCAAGAAGCAATGGTAGGCCTAAGGAGTGATGGTGTTTGGAGATCTGGTTCTACATTTGCTAAAATGAGGTTTATAAAGAGAGCCTTGGACAAAAGAAAGTAAGGCAGTGTTTTACATTTCTAGATCGGCTTCTATTTTTGGAGAAGAACAATTAAATTGGATTATATATAAATGCATAGTCTTTTCAAGCCATAGATGTTGTGTGTGGTTTTTTTGTTTGTTTGTTTGTTTTTTTATTGGGGATATTGGGGAACAGTGTGTTTCTCCAGGGCCCATCAGCTCCAAGTTCTTGTCCTTCAATCTAGTTGTGGAGGGTGCAGCTCAGCTCCAAGTCCAGTTGCCGGTTTCAATCTTTAGTTGCAGGGGTCGCAGAAAAGAACCGGCGACCTTGTTGAGAGCTCTGAGAGCTCACGCTCTAACCAACTGAGCCATCCGGCCGCCGCTCCAGAAGCTCAGCAGCAGCTTGTTGTCTTCAATCTAGTTGTGGAGGGCGCAGCTCACTGGCCCATGTGGGAATCGAACCGGCAACCCTGTTTGTTCATCAGCTCGGGCTCTAACCAACTGAGCCATCTGGCCGCCCCAAGCCATGGAATGTTTTGGCATTTCAAGGAAGGGATTTTTTTCTTTCCCCCTCCTCCATTCTTTTCTTTCTATTTCCACACATCAGTTCCAGCAAAGTAGTTGGATGTTTCTATTCCTTGGGTGCCAAGCATCAGAATTCAGTTTATATTTTGTTCAATTTAACTGTTAAAAATATCAACTCTATTGAGGTATAATTCACATACCATATAATTCACCCACTTAAAGTGGACAATTCAGTTTATTTTTAACATATTCACAGAATTGTGTAACCATCACAATAATCACTTTGAGCACATTTTCATCATCTTCCAAAAGAAGCCTCATACCCATTTCTTCCCAGTTCCGCCCTCCTCCCAGCCCTAGGCAACCACTAGTCTACCTTCTGTCTCTATAGGTTTGCCTAGTCTTGACATTTCAAATCAATGGAATCATACAATATATGGTCTTTTGTGATTGCCTTAGCATTATGTTTTCAAAGTTCTTCAGTGTTGCAGCATGTGTCAACATTTCTTTGTATTGCAAAATAATTTTCCATTGAATGGATATTATATCCATCCATTAGTTGATGGATATTTGGGTTGTTTCACTTTTTTGGCTATTATGAATAATGCTGCCATGAACATTTGTGTACAAGTTTTTGTGTGGACTTATATTTTCATTTTTCTTTGGTGTATTCTTTGGAGTGGAATTGCTGCATTATGTGGTAACTCTACGTTTAACCTTTGAGGAACTACATGACTTTTTCCCAAAGTGGCTACACCTTTTTATATTCCCATCTGCACTATATCAGCGTCCTAATTTCAGTTTAACTTTTAACAGTGTCATCAATTGGATAAATATAATTTCCTTTCTCTGAGCCAGAGATTATTCTAGGTACTGGAAATACAGCAGAGAACGTGACTGACAAGTATGCTGCCCTAAAAGACCACACAATTAAGTACAGAGAGACAGACAATAAATAAGTCAATAAATACAGTAATTTCAGAGCATGATAAATGTTATGAGGGATTATCTAGGGTAGGAGGAGACTTTAGAAAGAATAGTCTGGGAAATTTCTATGAGAGAAGAAAATGTGTCAACTGAGACTCATGTAGTTGGAGAGGGAATGAGGGAAGCACAAACTCCGTGTCACGTTTTAACAAGTTTTTAGGGCGATAATGTTGGTATGACAGTGGCTAAGACTTATAATGGACCAATTGTTCTTACATTTTTTTCGTGAGCTACTATTTACATCCTTTGCCTGGTTTTATGTTAGGTTTGCTTTTATTACTGATTTATAGCAGTTCCATGTACTTGGGATTCTAATCCAGTAAAACATAGACAAAAGATAGGAAAAGACAGTTAACAGAAAAGACAATACAAGTAACTCTTAAACATGAAGCAAAATTACCCAACCTCACTGAAAATGAGATAAAAAATGACAAGGTGTTTGCATTCAGGAATAGGAAAATGACTTAAAATGTCTTACTTTTTGCATTTTGACTATGTGACCTTATATTAAAAATTTTAGAATGAAAATATGCTTTAAAGGAACTAGATAGTAATAATTAAGGGTAATAAAGGACCATTTTGAACTATTTGTAGTTTATTTTTCCAAATAGTGACGGTCTCAAGAATGTTCCTAGTGTTTGTTACATTTTCCCAAAAGGTCTCAGCTAGAGGCTGCATTCTTGATTGGTGCTTCCCTGTTCAAATGGTAGATGGAAACATTCTAATAGAGCCACTGCCTTGAATTTGGCACCCCGAGGCAAAACAGATTGTGCCATCCTTTCTTTCTCTCCCTTTTCTTTCCTTTATTTTCCAAGAACACTTTCAACAATAGGTTCTTACTCTCACAATTTTAAGGAAGCGTGTAATCCATGTGAACAATTGCTACGCTGAACTACAAACTGCTTCCATTTGTAGTGCGTAGCTTATAGCTCCTCAGTATCCTCAGAACTCTAGACATGTTTTGGTAGACGAGAAGATCGGGGCTGCAAATGGGAAATGATAGACTATACTTTGCAGAATGTGAAAATTTTCCTACCAGATTACATTCTTAGGATATAACCAAGTTATCTACATAAATATAATTAAGTTCATTGTTTACTAGTGTTGCAACTTTCTGTTCCTTGTTCTTTATGGGATTAAATTGGACTCTGCTAATATAAGTGACAAAAATACATACACCTAACACTTGCTCTTTATACCAAAGCACAAAATACTTGGAGAGAACAAAGGCCAGTAATAGTGGCTGGTATTCTAGACTAGAAATGTTTGGTACTAATCTGAGAAGGTTTTATGAAATGAAGAGAATAAAGTACAATTTTGAAAGCAGAAAGAAAATGTGTTTTTGAGGAGAGAGTTAATTTACGGGGAAGTAACATAATATGTAAGGATGATAAATTTTTGTCAAGGTAGAGAAGGTGAAGGCGTCAAGGTAAGATGGAAATTTTTGGTGGAGCTTAATATTTATGAGAGGAATGGTTCAGAATATGGGCTTTCGAGTCATACAGACCTAGATTTGGGTCACAGTTTGACTACTTCCCAGTTAGCTTGCCTTGAAGAAATAACTTAGCCTTTCTGTGTTACCTTTTAAATTCCTAAAATGGAGGTAACTATAGTGCTGAACCCCACAAAGTACATATGAGGATTAACTAAATCATGCATGAAAGCACATCGCCAAGTGCCTTGCACGTACTAGAAGGTGCTCCGTAAGTATATGTTCCCACTATTCATGATAACTTTGAGGTGAGGACCAAATGAATCTCATTCATTCTGGGTTAGGAGAATCAAGAGGCAACATGATATAGTATCAAGAGGAGTGTACTCTGATTCAGAACATCTGTCCCTGTAGGAGTCTATAGATTGAGTAAATTAGTGTCCTTTTCGTGGCAATTCAATTAGCATGAGGTTCAAAGGGAAGATGAAGGTTAAAGAAATAACCCTGTAATAAAAATACTTTGTCTTTTCCTTTCATCCCCCTAACACAGGTAACCTACTTTAATTTCTTTGAGGTTGAATGTGATAATGAGGGTTCTTGAGATATACTAGATCCTCCACAAATGCTAATTTTATTCATATAATTCTTTATGTACCCTTGCCAAGGGATGAAATGGAAAATAATGCTTGAGAAACAGGATTTTAGGGAGTGAAGGATAAATGGAAGGATTGAGGGTAGAGGTTACCAGGTAGTTAGGTTGTAAACTCCAGTGATGTTAGATGAACAGATGTAACTTCTTACACAATAAAAGTTAGCAAGATTTAACGTGAGCAAACGGAAAAGCCAGAGACTTATGGGGAGGTTAAAAGCTTGGAAAACAGAGTGTATCGGTCCTGCTGACTCTGCTAGGAAAGTTAGGAAATATGTTTTGGATATGTTTAGTTTGGGATGAGTGTATAACATCCAAGTAGATACGCTGTATGGACCATAAATGAAAGACTGAAAAAAGGATAAGAGAACGGGAAATGTTGGCACATGATTCTTAAACATTCCAAGATTGTCTTTTCAGTGACCTTCCTGTTTATGGAACTGAGGTAATGAACTCCTGACATCTCATACATTTATAGTCCGTTTTGAAGTATTTTGCTGGCTTAAAATCCTTGGTGTAAAGCAAAAGCTTTACGAGACCAGGACAATGTTCTGTTATCTGTCAATCTTGTGATGCTCATTTCTGGGCTACAGGGAGCACTTTGGATAGTGGGCCATTCAGAGCCTCTTTGTAAATACGGGTATTGGCGAGGGATTGTTCTTATGCTTTTTGTGTTCACAGACCTGTTCTTTGGCTTTTTATTTTAAATAGTAAAGAAGATAGTAAAGGTAAATAATTGTGACTTGTCTAATGTTACGCGGGTATTTAAAATGTCTTCCAGGAAATTTTGCTGTAGATAGAAACAACTTGAGAATAAAGAAGGAATTTTTCCAGGATGGAATTTTCTTTTAAAGCACTGGAAATGTGTCCATTTTGTTTTAGATACCACTTACAATGCAAATATTTAATAGTGTTCTTCTGATGATATGCAAATAATGTTACCTATGTATATTGGCTTTTTAGTAATTGTTTCTTACAGGCAATCTATAACAATAACATCTTTTTTCTAGCCTTTTCTGCTTGGCTTTTATATTATTACTTATATATGCTTTAGGGGCTTATTAGTGACTCCTAACACACATTCCATCCCTTAGCAATAGCTAAACTTCCAAGTGAAATTTTTTCTTTCCTTTAAGGAATTGGCCATTTTTCTTTCCTAACTCCTGGATCTTCTTGTTGCATTGAGTATAATTTTATAACAGTAATGTGCTGTATCTTTCTATATCAAACATTTTTTTATTTGAGAAGTGTTAGTTTAGAAATATGCTGTATGGCCTTCGGGATGTTATATGTATGTGTAGGTTGAAGGGCAAAGACTGGAAATATTTATATTACAGGGTTACTTCTTTGTCCTTGCTCTTTCTTTTGAATCTCATTCTAATTGAGTTGCTACAGAAAGAACATTGTAAAGGGAGTCGAGGTAAGGGTTTGAACCCCAAATTACCTCTTTTGTGAAATTATTTGCTTGTTTGATTTTAAGTTCAATTTGTTACTGTTATTGCCTATATAGAGTCTCACAGTTTTTGGTTTCTGTTGATCAAGCTAGCCCAATTTTTATATAGCATCTAATTATATTGTTAGTTAGAAATGATTACATTATTATGTACTAACATTTATTAGGACCTACCATATACTAGAGACTGTGATAGGCTCTTTACTTGCATCAACTGTGATTTATTTGATTATTCCTATTTTTCAGGTGAGGAAACTTCAAGACCAAGGGAGGTTTAATAAATTGCCCAAGATCACCTAGCTATTAAGTAGTAGAGTTTGGACTTTTCCCCAAGTTCTATCTAAATTTTAAATTAGGTGAGTGCATATAGTTCAATTTATTCTCATTTTTTAAAACTCAAATACTTTGTGGCAGTGTTTTAAAAATCAGATTTGGCTAATGCTTTGTTCTGTGGGGATAGGAGAAATGTTGATTATTCCCCTGTTTGCGTTAATCTAGCACCCCCTAGGTACTGTGGTTTTTGCCTTGGATTTGTAATATGGTAGGCACCAGAGAAATGCATGGCTGGATTTTTATGTACGTAACTGTTGCAACAGGACATTTATAACCACTCTGCTTTTCCTCCTCTTTGCTATTTCATCCCTAGAGTGTTGTCTTACCTCAGTTTGTTCAGTGACAGAGAAGAAGGAAGAGTGAAGTCTCTGGAGTATAGCTCTACTGTTGTATGACTTGTTTTGGTCTTCAGCTGGCAGTGTCTATAGTATGTATAGCCAGCTTTTGTTCAGAATGGGCAGTGCTCGCTTTACTGTAGGCTGAAGTGATTGTCCTGGTTATAGAATCAAAGGAGATTAAGTTGATCTCTTAACTGTTCTGGATGTTGGAGTTAATTTCAGAAGACCGTTGTAGAAAACTGCAGCACTGGGTTAGTGTGGAACAATTTAAATGGGTAGAAATAGTTTGACCTCGATGCATTTGCTTTTTAGTGAGGTTTTTGATGTACTGTTAAGAATCTAGATGAAAAATGTAAGTAAAGGCAATGCCCTATCTGAAATATGAAATGATTTTATGAGAGATTCATAATTTAGAGAGCATGTATTTTCTTATATTGTAACTCAAGCTCTAATTTTGAAGCCTTTCATTTATATCTTTTGATGAAGTGTCAATTTATCTTTTGCCTTCAAATGATAAAGTAACTGACCTGCTTAATATGGTGTTAGAAAAAAATAAGCTGTTTCCCAAGCACAAAGTTGCTTCAGCGAGTTTTCCTTGTGCTGGCTCTTCTCTTTCAGGCCATCTTACTGAAGCTAAACATCAGTTCAGTTGACAACTTTACTCAATTCTAGGCAACAGTGGCCATGTTCTGGCCTGCAGAGACAGTGAATCCATTCTGGCTCTGACACCCAATTTTATTGTAAAACACATTCATGTTGACATCATATCAGTTTCCTGAACTATTACATGCATAAAAGAATTCACCCCTCTCCATTCAGTTTTCTCAGCCTTCTTGTAAGGAGAAATTTACACACCCAGTGTTTTCATTTTGCATTTAATGTGGTCTAGTCCAGAAAATAGCAGCTGCAGTTTTTTTAAAAAAAACGTTTTTTGGAGGTTCTTAGTGGAATGTATTAAGTTAGTGGTGTTCATTGTTAGGTGATGACTACTAAAGAGAAACA